>NC_055987.1:116868825-117172991 GCF_018446385.1 Zingiber officinale
TTAACCAAAGAGAACAACCAAATCACAAGGAAAAGAAAGAAAACAAAAGAACACAACATCGAAAAACATATTCGAAATACTAGATCATAAGCCTCTTGTATTTGGTATTATTTCCATAAATAACTAGCATGATGCGGAAATATAAATTACTAATTATACCTTGTAGAAAAACCTCTTGATCTTCTACCGTATTCCTCTTCTAACCTCGGACGTTGTGTGGGCAACGATCTACCAAGATGAGAAACCACCAACCACCTTCTTCTCCTCCAAGCAAGGTTCGGCCACAAAGGAAGAACTTTACCAAAGAAGAAAATCAAAATACTAACCAAGCTCCAAGAGATGCTAACTTTCTCTCCTTCTTCTTCTTCTTCTCCAAGTAGTATCTACCACAAGAACTCCAAGAGAGATGAAGTATTCGGCCACCACAAGAGGAAGAGAGGGAGAGGTAATGGCCACCACACCAAGGAAAAAGGGAGAAAACAATAGAGGTTGTGTCTCATGAAGGCACCCTAACCCTTCTTTTATATTCCTTGGCCTAGGCAAATTAGGAAATTTAATTACAATAAATTTTCCTTAATTTCCTTGACTTGATTTAATTGAGAGAAATAAAATAAAATTTCCCAAATCAATTTCAAGTGGCCGGCCACATCATTGGAAAACAAAAGAGGACAAGTTTTAATCAACAATTAAAACTTCCTAATTTGTTTCCGAAAATTTTAAAAAATAAAATTTCTCTTTAAAATCTCATCATGGTTAATAAAAGGAAATATCTATAATTTTAATTTTATTAACATGTGAATAATTTTAAGAGAAAATAAAACATCTCTCAATCTACAAATAAGGAAAGAGATCTAATCTCTTTCTTTAATCTTTGTAAATCTTTTACAAGAGATATTCTCTTTAATAAATTATATCTTCCACATAATAAAAATTAAAATTAAAATCCCTTTTTAATTTAATTTGGCCGGCCCCCACTAGCTTGGGTTCAAGCTAGGGCCGGCCACCTAATCTTATACCTAGGCCGGCCCTAGCTTGGTTCCCAAGCTAGCTTGGCCGGGCCCCTATTGGTGGGTATAGGTGGGTATAGTACTCTATAAATAAGAGGCTACGATAGGGACCGAGAGGAGGAATTGGTTTTGGTCTCCCGATAAAATTAAGCATCCCGTGTTCGCCCCGAACACACAACTTAATTTTATCAATGATAATTCATTCCACTAGAGAACTATTAATTACATTTTGGGCTCCTTCTTATTATGAGTGTGTTAGTCTCCCCGTGTTTAAGATATCGAATGTCCACTAATTAAGTGAGTTACTGACAACTCATTTAATTAATATCTAAGTTCAAGAGTAGTACCACTCAACCTTATTGTCATGTCGGACTAAGTCCACCTGCAGGGTTTAACATGACAATCATTATGAGCTCCTCTTGATGACATTATCAACCTAGTATCTCTAGGACACAGTTTCCTTCTATAATCAACAACACACACTATAAGTAATACCATTTCCCAACTTATCGGGTTTGTTGATTCAACGAACTAAATCTCACCCATTGATAAATTAAAGAAATAAATATCAAATATATGTGCTTGTTATTATATTAGGATTAAGAGCACACACTTCCATAATAACTGAGGTCTTTGTTCCTTTATAAAGTCAGTATAAAAGAAACGACCTCAAATGGTCCTACTCAATACACTCTGAGTGTACTAGTGTAATTATATAGTCAAGATAAACTAATACCTAATTACACTACGACCTTCTAATGGTTTGTTCCTTTTCCATTTTGGTCGTGAGCTACTGTTTATAATTTATAAGGTACTGATAACATCATCTTCTGTATGTGACACCACATACTATGTTATCTACAATATAAATTAAATGAACAACTACAAACAAATGTAGACAATTAGACCAAATGTGATTCTTTATTCATAATAAATGTTTACAAAGCTTAGGCTTTCAGTATATATTCCAACACACCCTTCCTATTTTCATGAACCCTAGAAGCATGTGATCTATGAAATTGGGTTCTAGACACTAAGGAAATGAAACTAGACTCCTTAGGTTGATATCCTAATCCAGCCTTGTTGTAGACCGCCCTTTGGACATTTAGAATCATATCTAAGGTCTTAGAGCTAGTTGAGAATTTCTCAAGCATTTTCTTGAGTTTCTCAACTTCACTCTTTAAAGCTTTGTTTTCATCCTCAAGAAGCTCTTGATGAAGGTCATCAACCTCATCTTCCCTAAGAGTCTTCAAGTGTTCTACTTCTTCTTTTAATAATTTGATTTCAGTTTTTGATTTCTTAAGCAAAGTTGATAAATGTGCAATAGTTTTATAGCATTTTTCTAAATGTGGAGAAGTTACCTCTTCATCATCCGAAGATGATGAAGCCGCGGCTGATGTATCACTTCCAGAATCTGATTCCTCCCTTGCCATGAGTGCTAATTGACGAGTGGTTTTCTCCTTCTCTTCCTCCGATGAGCTTGAGGAGGATTCATCCCAAGAAGCTTTGAGAGCTTTCTTCTTCTTGGCCCTTTCCTCCTTCTTCTTGAGTTTTGGACACTCGCTCCGATAGTGTCCTTTCTTGCTACACTCATAACACGTAACGTTAGTCTTATCAATATTTTGATCAATAGACTTACCTTTCCCTTTGTATCTCCGGCTCCTTCTCATGATTCTTCTCACGAAGTTGGCCATCTCGCTTGATGATGATCCACCTTCATCATCGGACTCGGAGGAGGATGAGGATGTAGGAATTTCTTTCTCCTTCTTCTTTTCTTTCTTCCTTCTTCCATCCTTGCTCTTTTCTCCTGCAACTAAAGCAATACCTTTCTCTTTTTGACCCTTGTTAGCAAGTTCATGAAGTTCCATTTCACAAAAGAATTCATCTAACTTAACAATTGAAAGGTCCTTGGAGACCTTGTAGGCATCTACCATAGATGACCACAAGACATTCCTTGGAAAGGCTTTGAGAGTGTACCTTACGAGATCGCGATTCTCTACGCGTTCATCCACGGAATGAAGACCATTGATGATCTCTTTGAACCTTCCATGTAGTTCACTTACCGTTTCGTTCTCCTTCATGGTGAGATTTTGTAGTTGATTTAGGAACAAGTCTCTCTTGGCGATCCGAGAGTCTCGAGTTCCTTCTTGGAGCTCGATGAGCTTGTTCCACAAATCCTTTGCACTCACAAATGGACCTACCTTGACAAGTTGATCTTTAGCTATTCCACATTGTAGTGTGACCACCGCCTTGGCATCGGCTTGTCCTTTGCGAGTTTGCTCGGCGGACCACCTTGACGACTCTAGTTCCTTACCTTCTTCATCCTTCGGAGGTGTGAAACCTTCCTTGACCGAGAACCACATGGAGATGTCGGTCTTGAGATAATACTCCATACGGCTCTTCCAATATTGGAAGTCCGCTCCATCGAAGTAGGGTGGGAGATTGGTACTAAAACCTTCCTTCATAGTCATCTGCTTGCTCTTTAGGGTGTTAATCCGGATGAAGAGAACCTTGCTCTGATACCACTTGTTAGGACCTTCGGATGGCTAGAGAGGGGGGTGTGAATAGCCTCCTTTAAAAACTTCAATCAATTTCCTCACAAGAGTTTGTTAGCACAGCGGAAATAAGTAAAATGAAAACAAATACAAGGAAAAGAACAAACCACCACTAACAAAACGATGTACGAGGTTCGGGGATAACTTGCCCCTACTCCTCGGCGTGCCCGTAAGGTGGACGATCCCTTGATCTTTCGGTAGATCACACCCCGGACAAAATCCGGCTAAGTATTTCTCCTTCTCGGTGGAGTAACCTCTCCACAAAAAGTCACAGAATAGATTTGAAAATAAAGCACAATGACTTACAGAGTTCAGTGGCTAAAGGATTGAACAAATGAACTTACAGCCATGAAGCAAAATGCAAACACAGAAGGAAGCCAAGAGCTCAACAACACAGCCTCTTGTTTGATCGACAGAGAGTTTTTCCAAAACCTTAGCAAACCTCTCTTCTTCCTTCTTCTTATTCTGCTTGCTCACTGTCTTCAGCCAGAGCCGAATCGCTGTCACCTGTATCGAATCACTGCGTTGCCAGTCACTCTTCCTCCTCATCTGGTTCTCTAAACTCACACCAATACCATCCATGGTCTTCACTGGTGTCTCTGAGCTCGACCCAATGAGCAAGAGTCAAGCTGTAGCCACTGATCACCGCCAGTGAATGTTGATGCTCCAAATGCACCATTTGCAGCGGAACACAGCAGAAAGATCACTTGGTCTTATTCTTCTGATGGAGCTTAATTTGAAATCAACCATTGGCACGACACCTGCAACCTGTAACTTAAAAATCTCACAGCAGATGATTTGATCAGGTGAATCAGAAATTGCAGAAAGCAGCAGAAACAAGCGACATTGTTGTGGATCGGTCATCAGATGATCCATATCCTTCCGGACCGATCGGGACACACCCTGATCAGGATATGCTTGATCGATCCTCGGACCGATCGGTTTATATGGATCGGTCCACGGACCGATCCCCCTACCTTGCTCCCGAATCCTATCGTTGCGATCCGTCACCGGACCGATCGGATAGCCCAAAGTCTTCCGTGTGGTAATTGATCGGTCCACAGACGTCGGATAACCCACGAAAGCTTCTGTGGTTTCGATCGGTCCACAGATCGATCAGCGCTATCCACTGGATCGGTCTTTCGACCGATCCAGACAGTATCCTCTGGATCGGTCAGCGGACCGATCAATATCCCATGTTAGTTTTAGAGCCTCCGGCCTAAACCCTAACATCTTCACGGTCGAGCGAGCTACCAAGCCCTCTCGACCTAGTCCGGAGAACGAGCTACCGAGCCCTCTCTAACTCCGTCCGATCCGAGAGCGAGCTACAGGCCCTCTCGGACCTAGTCAGAACGAGCGAGCTGAGCCCTCTCGACCTGGTCCGAGCGAGCTACGAGCCCTCTCGGCCTAGTCCGGTCCGAGCGAGCTACCGAGCCCTCTCGGCCTAGTGCGGGAACGAGCTACCGAGCCCTCTCGACCTAGTCCGGCGAGCGAGCTACCGAGCCCTCTCGGCCCTGAGAAGGAGCTGCCGAGCCCTCTCCGACTTCGTCCGGTCCAGAGAACGAGCTACCGAGCCCTCTCTGACCTAGTCCGGAGAGCGAGCTGCCGAGCCCTCTCCGACTGATCAACCTTGATCATTAATCAATCTGAGTCTAATTAATATCTGATACAAACTTAAATCAGTGTCAACATCAAAACAACAGCCAGGTCAGACTGTATTAACAGGAACATCCTCATATTTCAAAGTATAACAATATCTATAAAATTCCATGAGATGTGAGTAAGGGTCCTTAATCTCTAGGCCCCCAAACTAGGCTTTCTGAACCATTGAAATGAAGGAGGGTTTAAGCATAAAATTTCTTGCTTGAATTTCAGGGTAAACAACTGGTCCTAGTCCCTTGGCAGACCTTGGGGCTCCATAATCTCCTAACGACCTGAAAACCATTTTTGGTGTACAAAAGAGGTACAAGAGATACAAATTATAGCTACCAAATTCAGAAAGAATTAGGAAGGTCACGAAGGAATTTCAAAAAAAACATAGAAAAGATCAGACAAAACATTAGAATCAAAATTGTAGAATTAGAATCATAACAGAAAGAAATTGTCAAGAGTGTTATTCAAGAAAGGAAAAGCTTATAAAAATAGAATTCTAAAAAAAAAATTGGTTACAACTATGCAAATGTAAAGAAAGAAAGAAAAGTTATGTCTAGTCTAACTCAATTGATAATCTCTAATGTTATAGCGCAGTCCCCGGCAATGGCGCCAAAAACTTGTTACGTTCCGCAAGTGTACGGAAATGTCGCAAGTAATATAAAAGATTATCGTATCCACGGGGACTAGAATAAGCACTAGAAATATTTCAACACGAGTTAGCTAAACAACTGATTAATTGATTTCCAAAAGCTAAATGTAACTAATGAAAAGTAAACATAGGAATGAAACATCAACAAATAAGATTATGGGTTATGATAAAGGAATGTTCTAGGAGTTTTGGTTTCTTTGTAAGATTCCTCAATGTAAATGATCTACCAAACTCTATTTCTCAATTGTCCAACATTTTTAGAAGGTTGCCGGTTCTCTCTTGCAATAGACAACCGGCTTAGGACTGAAATCTATACCTAAATGCGATCAATTGGATATGAGCCTATATTGTCCTTACATGGACATGTTCTTGCCACGAAGATCCCTCAGAAAATCAACATAGAAATCATTGCCCCTCAACCCATAAGATATAAAGATTAATACATACATCTATCTTACCTTCTTGAATTATCCTATCTCCCCCCTAAAGTTCATCCCTCACACGTCCTTACACGGGCTTGCACCTTACGCGTGCTTCCCTCAGAAAATTGAGTGAGAGATAATCTCTACAAGATCCACAATACATTCAAACAATCAATCAAGAATGTGAATTAGGTCCAAATCACAACAATACATCCAAGATTGAATTGATACAAACAAGACAATATCATAGAAACAAGGAAATGGCAAATCCACAAGAGTTTACATCAATTCATCATACAAATACTCCCTCCATCCTAGAACAAAGAGATCTACTCCATGAATCAAAGAGCGAAATCCGAAAATACAAAGATTACAAGCATTTCTTGATCCCCCAATCCAAGAAGAGGAGAGAAAGAAAACTTATCTAAGATGAAGCTTCGTCTTCGGATCCAATCCACGCTCTCAGAGTCGATTCCGTTGAAGATCCGCCTTTAGATTGCCCAGAAGTCCTCCCAAGATTGGAAGGAAAGCCCCAAATCTCGCTCCCTCCTCAAGAGGGAGAAGATCCCCTTTCAAATCTTGAAGAAGGGTTTAAATAGAGGTGAGGTTTGGGCACCACATGGCCCCGTGGCACGGCCATGTGAGGTTCACACGGCCCTGCCCATTCTCCTCTCTGCCAGCCTTGCATGGTCGTGTGTGAGACACGGTCGTGGCAAACATCCCCAATATCCCCTTTACACGGTCGTGTAGATCTACACGGCCTGAACTGTCTTAGCCTCTGGAAATCTGGCACGGCCGTGTGATACACACGGCCTACCTCCTTCCTTGCCACTGAGAACCCCACACAGCCGTGTGAGACACACGGCCGAGGCTTCTCCTTTCTCTGGAAAACTCACATGGTGGTGTGGTGCACACGGCCTAGGCTCCTTCTCAATCTGGGTTCTTTGGATCCTTGCACGGCCGTGTGAAGTTCACACGACCATGACCTCTTTGTTTCCTACTGCAACTTTCTGGCCCATGATCTCCACACGGCCTGGGCAACCCCCCAGAGCAGGCCAGTGTGTGGTTCAGGTAGGGCACTTTCTTCCCTTTGCTTTGCTCATAGATTTGGCTTCAAACATGAAATCTTCACCAATTTCGACTCCTGTGTATAGAAAATGCACAAAAGGAGATCTCTGAACAAAGAGAGTAAATATACTAAAAAGGAAAGTTGAAAGTACAAAAATACATAGATCAAGCATGCTCAAAGTATGTGAATGTGCGTCAAAACATGTCAATAAATGAATACAATCTACGCACATCACCAGTATGGGAAATCGCTTCCATCGAATAAAGGAGGACGTACGGTCGAATATCCCTCGGATTGTGTCATTTGTTCTTGCACCAAAAATTGAGAAACAAAAAGAATGTCCAAGACTCTTGTCTTGGGATTAGCAGTGCTTGAAAAATAAAAAATATTCTAAGAAAAAAATGATGAAAAGAAAAAGTTTTAAAAGATGTTTTGAAAAATGGTTAAGTAATTTCAGAGCTAACGAGGCCCTGATACCAATTGATAGATCGAATTAGTGCGATAGATGGGGGGTGAATATCGTGCTTTTAAAACTTTTCTTTTCGTATTTCAAAACAATTCGAGTAAGCAGCGGAAAATATAAAGGGACAAGTTCGTTTACTTCGTTCGGAGCCGAGCTCAACTCCTACTCAAAGGCCCGCGATCCTTGATCGCACCGATGGGCAAATCACTATAGTCCTTCTTTCGGAGATCCTCGGAAAGAAGCAGATCGTACAAATGAGCAAGATAGTAACAACCCTACTATCTTGCTTAAGTGAATTACAATGTAAGCTTATATAAAAATATACCGACAAGTAAATGTAGTTGAAGCTTTAGTCGACACTTTTGGATAATGTGGCTTGCTAAGCTAATGAAGGCTTGTAGCACGGTTTGCTTGCAGAACAGAACTTGAGTTGATTAGAAAGAGTTATTCTGAGCCTCAGACCTCGAGCTCCTTTTATAAGTGTCATTGTTGTTCGGTCGACCGATCCCTTTGTTCGGTCGACCGAACCCGCTCCCTTCTTTCCTGGCTAGAGTCTAACGCTGGCTCAATCTTTTGCATTAATTGATCTTTAATGGTTCGATCGACCGATCCCGTTATTCGATCAACCAAACAGTGACCTTCCGTGTTCATCGAGATCCGCACTTAATGCACCATTAATAATTTTATTGTTTGGTCAACCGAACCTCATTTTCGGTCGACCGATCATGCTGTGATACCATGTTTGTGAGCCTGAACTGTTTTGCCAAATTTACATGTTTGGTCGACCGAACCTTTTTTTGGTTGACTAATAAAATGCCTTGATCGGTTGACTGAACCTTCTATTCAGTCAACTAAACCCTTGGTAAATTGAAGATTTCTGAGTGCTGGACACATGGCCACTGATAGAGCCTGATTCTGAGTTCTGAGTCAAAAATTATGACCCTTTGAAGCTCAAGGGGTCATATGATTCTACAACACAAAGTTAGTTCGATATAACAATAGTATTCCTGCAAAACAAAGTTAGCACAGTTATAATACATGAGTAATAATATGCATGAGTATAACAGTTAGGACTGTCTTGATCTCAACTTAGAAACCATCCCGGTTTCCTCAGTTGGATCAGCGACCTTGGGTTGTTCCCTTCAGGAACCCGACCTCACTGTCGCTCCTCCAGTTATTTACCTCAACCTACCTGCCAAAATGTTGGGTCCTCCAGACTTGTTTAGACTTTACTGTCTGGCCGTGATTAGGGCTTTCTCGATTGAGTAAATAGCCTGCACACTTAGCCAAATCATCAGATCATAACAAGACTTAATTTGAACCTTTGACAACATCAAAACTCAGGTTTGATTCTGGTGCACCTTGCACCAACACCTACTGCACACCCGGCACCCGCACCAGCAGTAGCAGTTGCTCAACCTCCGGTACCACCACCCACCGTACCTCCAACCGCGCCCACCTATGTTGACCCTGTAATGCCACCAGTGGCACCTGCCCCAGCCTATGCAGCAGCACCGGGGATGCCTCCCCCGGCCTATCCAGCGATACCACCTGTAGTACCAGCTCCAGTGGTTCCACCAGTTCCTGTAGTCATCCCTACTCATCACACTGATATAGTTGCGGCACGAGCTCGGATGCCAGCTTTGGCAAAGTCGATGAAAAGTCGATTCACCCTATTCTGTGGAGAGACTAATCCGAGTGTGGCCTAGTCCTGGATAAAGACTATGGAGCGGACCTTCTTCTACATGGCTTGCTCTGAGTGGGAGAAAGCAGAGATGGTTGCTTTCCATTTGCGGGGCGAGGCTGATATCTAGTGGGATACGCAACGCTCCATCCTAGGCGAGCAGAATATTACCTGGGCGAGTTTCAAAGAGGCTTTTGAGAGCCGATATTGCCCACGAGCATATCAGATGACTCGTCGGTAGGATTTTCTGAGTCTATGGAAGAACAATCGTTCGGTGATAGAGTACAATGCTGAGTATAATCGATTGGCCAGGTTTCGTCCAGAATTAGTTGCTAAGGATAGATCCCGCATGCTACAGTTTATTTAGGGACTAGATGGACATCTGCAAGTAAAGCTTATCGGTTTTAGGAGTTCATCCTATTTAGAGATGTTAGACAGAGCATCATGATGAGTCAGCTCAGCAGAGAGTGTTTCCAGACAGGAAAAGGAAGCAGATAGGTCAGACATCAGGACAGATCCAGTAGCCGCAGGCTACCAGACAACAGCAGAGTGGTCACAGTCGGCCAGGTCAGGGTACTTCTAGGGTTTCGGGGCAGCCTCAGAAGTCAGGGCGATCTTCATCAGGATGTTCTTGGTCTTCTCAGTAGAATTGGAAACAGCTCACTAGTGACATTCACTGCACCAGATGTGGGTTCAGAGACCACGTCACCACAGTCTGCTCCCTGGGATAGCTAGTTTGCTATTATTGCAAACTGCCCGGGCACTTGAGCCGAGATTGTTCGCTGAAGGCTCAGCATATGGCTTTCGGAGTGTCTGGTCATGGAGGACAGCCCAGTCAGACAGGGACTTGTTGAGGAGGGCGGAGAGCCCGATCTTCACATAGCCAGCAGAGGACAGCTCCCCCGGCAATAGCTGTATATGGCATTCATGGACAGGAGCACTCTAGTGCCCTTATGGTACCACAAGGTTCTGATGTGGGACCTCAGTATCAACTGCAGCCCCAGCCACTGGTTCAGTATCAGTCACAACCTCAGTCCCTAGTCCAGTATCAGCCGCGGCCACAGCCACTGGTCCAGTACCAGTCACAACCCCATCCACTGGTCCAGTATCAGTCGCAGCCTACATATCTGTTGAGGTTCCACAAGTGTACAGAAATGTTGTAAGTAATAATAAAAGATATTGTATCCATAGGGACTGGAATAACCACTAAAGATGTCTCAACATGAGTTAAATAAACAACTAATCAATTGATTCACAAAGGCAAAGTGTAACTATGAAAAGTAAAACATAGAAACAAAAGAATAAGAAACAAGAATAAGGGTAATGATAAAGGGATATTCTAGGAGCTTTGGTTTCTTTGTAAGGATATTCAATGTAAATGATCTACCAAATCTTATTCCTCAATTGTCTGTCATTTGTAGAAGGTTGTCGGTTCTCTCTTGCAATAGATAACCGATATAGGACTGAAATATATCTAAATTTGATCAATTAGGAATGAACCCTATGTTGTCCTTACACGAGCTTGCCTATCACGTGCGTCCCTCGGAAAATCAACATAAGAATTCTTCACTTCTCAACCTTATCTAGATATAAAGATTAATGCATACAATTTATCTTACCCTCTTGAATAACCTAATTTCCCCTTCAAGATTACCCCTCAAACGTCCTTACACGGGCTTGTTCCTGTCATGAACGTCCCTCGAAAAATAGAATGAGAAACAATCTCTACAAGATCCACAAGATATTCAAACATTCAAGCAAGCATGGTAATTAGGTCCAAACACAACAATCCACACAAGATCAAATGGATACAAACAGGGCAAAATCATAGAAATAGGAATTTGGCAAATCCACAAGAGTTTTACATCAAATCTCCACTACAAATACTCCCTCCATCTTAGAACAAGAGATCTACTTCATAAAATGAGGTAAGAAATCCAAAGAGAAGAAGATTACAAACATTCTTGATCCCAAATCCAAGAAAAGAGAGAAATAAAGCTTATCTACGATGAAGAATGTCTTCGGATCTTCATCATCTTCGGATCCAATCCTTGATTTCCAGAGTTGATGCCTTGAAGATCTCCTCTTGAATCGTTGTAAAATCCCTCCAAGATGGAGAAGAATCGCCCAAATCTTGCTCTCTCCCAAAGGGGAGAAGATCCCCTTTCAAATCTTGAAGAAGGCCTTATATAGAAGGGGGGTTTGGGTGCCACACGGCCCCAAGACACGGCCGTGTGAAGCTCACACGGCCTGGCTCACTCCCATCACTGCCTATCTCACATGGTCGTGTAGTGTACACGGCCGGGCATGCATCTGACACTGTTCCCCTTGCACGGCCATGTAGATCTACACGGCCCGCACTACCTCCAGCTCTGGAACTCCTGCCGGCCGTGTGGTGCACACGGCCAAGGCATTCTTGGGCTTTGGAAATGCTGCATGGCCGTGTAGATCTACATGGTCGTGTATAGCTTCAGTTCTGGATGGCTTGCAAGGTCGTGTGGTGCACACGGCCACGAACCTTCTTGGCTTCAAACCTGGCATGGTCGTGGGATGCTCACACGGCCATGGCTTCTTCCTTCTCTGCTGCAGCCACACGAGTGGTAATCACCACACGGCCTGGGCAACCCCCTATGTCATGGTCGTGTGGTACACAGGGCTTGTGTCTTCCTTCTTCGTTAAAGCATTAAATCTTCTCTAAAAATGACTCCTGGAAACAGAAAATGCCCAAAAAGCATATCTCCGAACAAAAAGAGTAAATATGCTGAAAGAAAAGCTGGAAGTATGAAAATGCATAGATAAAGCATGCTCGAAATACGTGAATGTGCGTCAAAACATGCTAAACAAGTGTATACAATCTACGCACATCACACCCCCAGACTTAAACCTTTGCTTGTCCTCAAGCAAATTGTCGCAATCTAAATTAATATGTTTTACAATGCTCTCATATCCCTAATGCATTCTCCTAACTCTATCAAAAAGTTTCATTAACAAGCATGATCATGGAAACAAGGTAAGTATGGCTCAAGCATAAGTCTCATGTGCACAGTGCAAGGTAACTCAAAACTCTTCAAGTTTCAATCTATGTCCTAGTCAAGTCGTCATCAAATTTGAATTCCTAATGTTTCTAGTGATAGACAAGTAACCAGTGATAGGCACTTACTTGCCACGCACTTGTTTCAAATTTCTCAATCAACCCAAGGTCTCAAAGGCGTGCTCAATCTCAAGAGAAGCTAAGCAGTCATTTCCCCAGAAACCTAACTCGGTCTCAAAGGGGTGACTTGCTAGATTCCACTCACGACAACTATTTTTTATATCCCTTATTCACTTTTTTTTCTTTTTTTTCATAAGTATTTGCATTGTGCAAAACTTATTCACCAATGTACTTTTAGCACAAATATTGGGATATTTTGATTTTTCCAAATGAGCTTACATGATTTGAGCCTCATCCAGTAACCAAAATGAAGTTTGAGAAATCACCGTAGAAACCAAGTACTAAACAAACAAGATGAATCATGTTCAATGATATCAACCATTCAAGCATCAAGTAGAAGTGAAGTGAAGATAAGATTCTTAAGGTCAAGCCAAAACTAAAACTCATCTCCATAAAATGCTTAGCTTATTTCATGCTACTTAAGATAGAGAAAAAAGGTTCATTAAGCATACTACTAGCATCACTTAAAACATCATGAATCTAGATAATGAACGTGCTAACATTTTAACTTGAAGACAAGAAAGCATATTAGTGAAGTTTTGATGTTCTCAAGATGTATGCCACAAAAATTTTCAAAAGATAGTCAAGTGACTATCAAAATCAAACACTCAAAGCAAGAACAAACGCAAAAAAAAAACTAAACATGCAGAAAATAAGTAAAAAACTGAGAACTAGAATGCATAGAGAAAAAGAAAAATCAGGTTATTGACACCCCCCCCCTAGACTTAAACTTTTCATCGTCCCGATAAAATCAAAATGGTGGAGGAGGAGGAGGTGGACGAGGGAAAGGAGGCATAGGCCTACGAGGTCAGCCAATGGGAAAACTAGGAAAACCTGGAGTTTCGCTCAGGATTATATGATACTCAAACAAAGCATCAACTTGTTGGCTAGTGATATTCATGCTCTGCATAAAATCTCTCATTCTAGCCTGATCAGTATCATAGTCCTGGACAAATTCATCCACTTGACCTTGAAAATTCCTCGTGAACTGAAAGTGATTTTGTACTTCTCTAAACTGGTCATTTGATAAAGAGAAGCGACCTTCCAACATTGCTCGTTGGGTATTTTGCTTCTCATGAAGTGATTCTAGAGATGCACGAAAATCTAAAAAGTCAAATCTGGAGGGACCCGTACCATAGGCAAAAGAATGTCTAGCAGGTTCCGGATGACCGGAGGGTTGCGGGTATCCAGATGTCGAGGGCTCAATGTGTGGCTCTATATCTCCGGATATAAAAGGAACATTCTCAGGGTCTGAATCAGTGATTACCCAATTAGCAGGGTTGCGAATGAAAGTTCGTTCGGGACAAGGAAGAGGTAAAGGAAAACTATTTCTCCTAGGAAATGTAAAACCATTCTCATCCCGAACAAGTATTTTCATGGCAAGACATGCATCAATGTCTATCATATCATTACCATGAATGACTTCCAACCCACCTAAATCAAGCTCCAAGTTACAAGCTATTTGAGTAATCATACCACCAAAAATAATTGATCCTGAAGATGCCCTCCCAGCTCTCACCAAGGTTTGAAGAAAATGAAAACCCGAATCAAAATCAACTTTATATAGCATGGCTCATAAAGAATAAAGTTCTACTTTCTTAACAACTTCATCACTCTCCCCTCTACCAAAAATAGTCTTACCCATTACCCGATGTAGGTATCTAAAGATAGAGTTTTGCATATGAGAAGCCTTAGCTCTAGAGGGCTCATAAGGTTGATCTAATCCAGTTATAGAATTCCAAAAATGATTCCAATTAAACCTAGAATCAAACCTACGAGAATGACCGGTAGACAATCCAAAACAACTATTGAAATCATTAAATGTCCACTGAAATTCTTAGTTCATTAACCTAAATGTTATTTTGCCAACATAATCATCTTCATTGGTAAAGTGGGCATCTAATGAGCTTAGAAACTCCAATATGATACGAGGATATGTAGGTAGATGTGAGTACAATATATCACTCCAATCTAGGAACCCTATCATCTAATCGACATCATCTTTAATCCCTAGCATGGCAAGAACAGTTGGGTCCATATATCTTGTACACACCATCTTTCTATTGACAAGAATTGAAAATCTAGTCTTATGCTCTTTATTTCTAAAAATGATATTGAATTCGTTGTCATTACCTTCGTTGTGTGATATCCTCTTTCCTTTGCCCTTTTTCGGTTGTTTCCCTTTATCCTTGGATGGCTCCTTTCCTCCACTAGATCCACCGCTTCCCTTGCGTAATCTCTTCAAAATATTGGACATATTTTCAAGCTTGAGTGGGGAAGGGTACTATTTAGGGTTGGAGAAATTGGATCTTGAAGAACAAGGTCTTAAGGCTAAGGAGTTGTGGATCTTGAATGCAAGAGAGGAGAAGAATCTAGATCTTGATAGAATTTGTGAAGAAGAAAGTATTTGAGATCTAGATCTGAGAAGATTTGAGAGAAAAGTTGAATGAGATGGAAGTATGGGAGAGAAGAGGGTGTTGAGAAGGTTTAGGTGTGTGGGAGACATGGCTTGAACATGGCCGTGTATATGGGACACGGCCTAGGCAATTCAACTGGCACGGGTCGTGTAGATCCACACGGCCCCATCCTTCTCCTTGTCTGGTGAAGTCACACGGTCGTGCCAATTGGCACGGCCACTCCCTTATTCCTCTCGGATGAGTTTGCACGACCGTGTTCTAGTCACGGCCTAAACACCTTTCTCCTCTAGAAATTATACACGGTCGTGTTAAATGACATGGCCAGTGCACTTTTCTTCACTGGTTCCTTCACACAGTCGTGTCCAAGATACGGTCGGGTACTCTTCTTCCTCTAGTATCAATACACGGTCGTGTTTGAGACACGGCCATGCATGCTTTCCTCTCAGGATGCCCTACACGGCCGTGTCTGGTGGACACGGCCCTAGCACTCCCCCTATCTGCAGCATATTTCTGGTCGTGTATGGCATACGGCCAGGCTCTGTTTTATTCCAAATGATTCTTCAACTCCTTTCTTACTTCTCCAACACTTCCATGCCCATGAAGAAATCATAGCCAGCTCATGGAAGTGAAATTTAACCTTAAAATAAAGCAAAAATCAAGTAAAAACAATACAATAAAAAATAGAAACATGAAATGGAACTAACTAAAAGAACCCTTGGGTTGCCTCCTAAAAAACGCTTGTTTTAGGTCTTTAGCTCGACCAATCTTGATCACTCTTCTCTTTTTCTTGCCCTTGGAGGGCAGACATATTTTTCATTTTTGTTGGGAGACCTTCTCCCAACATCTTCCACCATAATATTCTCTCCATTTGGTGGCCTCCCATGAGGATGGAAGTTCCATTCCTCAAGTTTATAAATGGTTGCCCTGCTACAAGCATTCAAAAGAGAAGAAACATGGTTAGAGGCATTAGACAAATCATATTCCAACCATTCCTTACCAATTACCAAAGAAAATTTATGATTTTTAACATCTATAATAGCTCCCGCTGTAGCAAGGAATGGTCTTCCCAATATGATAGGGATTTTTGGATCCTCCTCCATGTCTAGCACAACAAAGTCTGTGGGAATTATACTCCCACCTACTTCTACTGGCACATCTTCTATGATACCCATAGGGTACCTGCAAGAATGATTAGCAAGTTGCAGTGCCATAGTAGTAAGTTTAAAGTTTTTGAGACCTAATTTATTACATATAGAATAAGGAATGAGGCTAACACTTGCCCCCAAATCACAAAAAGCTCTCTCAATAAATTTAGTTCCTATATTGCAAGGAATATAGAAGCTTCCTGGATCCTTCAACTTTGGGGAAGTATTCTTCTCAAAAAGAGCATTGCATTCCTCTGTAAGTGCTATGGTCTCTATATCTCCTCTTCTTCTCCTTCTTGACATGATGTCCTTCAAGAATTTGGAAAACTTGGGCATTTGTAAGATAGCATTAATAAGAGGCACTTCAACACATATCTCTTTAACTTTCTCCAAGAATTTGCCAAACTCTTCATCCTTCTTGAGCATTACAAGTCTTTGAGGAAAAGGGACTACTCTACTTTGTTGGTTAAGTGAAAGAGTCTCTTCAACCTTAGTGATACTCTCCTCATCATCTTGAATCTGATTTGGCGTTGGAGGAGAGAGATCTTCTTCAGTTTGCATCCCTTTTGGAGCAGTCACTTGGGGATCTCCCAAGCTTCGTCCGCTCCTAAGTTTAATTCTATTACAATGCTCTATAGGATTAACATCAGGTTTACCAGGTAGTTGTCCTGGTGCTCTAGAAGATGAGGAAGCTAATTGGGCAATCTGGCTATCCTGGATCTTTTGATGTCTCTCATAATTATCCATTCTCTGAGTAAGCTTCAAAATGTCATGCTTCATTTCATTCTGATTAGAGATAATTTCTTCAAACATCTTCTCGATTTTAGACATAGGAAAGCCTTGAGAAGATTGTTGCTAAAAATTCTGCTTCCCAGACTGAAAATTAGGTCTTGCCCCCATAGATAGTCCTTGATCTTGATTATTTCTATAGGAAAAATTAGGATGACTTTTCCACCCAGGGTTGTACGTATTTGAGTATGGGTTGTTCTTCCTTTGATTAAGACCCATGATGGCGTCCTATTGCTCTAATTGATTTATTTGTGCAGAAATAGCTCCCAAAGGATATGAGTCATTAGAATGTTCAGAGCTTCCACATACTTCACAAGATAAAACCATAGCATTGACCGTACTTGAAGGAGCTCCCATGTTTTCAAATTTCTTTGTAAGAGCATCTAGTTTTGCAGTCAATAGAGTAACTGCCTCAACATCAAACTTCCCTGATGCTTTTGTTGGGTTTGCATAGGAATAGCCACAACTTCTTTCATTCGCCCATTGATAATGATTTTGTACTACACTTTCAATGATTTCCTCTGCTTCATCCAAGCTCTTATTCATGAGTGCCCCTCCAGTAGCTGAATCAAGGGACACCTTAGTGTGATAATTGATACAATTATAGAATGTGTGTAACACAAGTCATTTCTCCAAACCATGGTGTGGGCATTGTCTAAGCATACTGTTATATCTATCCCAAGCTTCAAATAGAGATTCTGAGTCCTCTTGTTTGAAACTTGCAATAAGATTCCTCATATGAGTTGTTTTACTGGGAGGATAGAATTTATCAAGAAATTGCTGCTCACATTGTTCCCATGTGGTGATGCTATTTGGAGCTAAAGAATTTAACCATTGCTTAGCTCTATCTCTCAAAGAAAACCCAAATAATAACAAGAGCACCGCTTCAGAAGGAACACCATTCATCTTCATTGTGTCGCATATCTCATAGAAGACCTCCTAGTGTTGATTCGGGTCTTCATGCGGTCCTCCACCAAACTGATTTTGCTGCACCATAGAAATAATAGCCGATTTGATCTCAAAATTGTTTGCTTCGACTGAAGGTCTTGAAATGCTGGATTGAAAACCCCTAGCATAAGGTGCTGCATAATCCTTTAGTGGTCTATTAGTCATGCTTGAATGTTCTTGTTCTTCTTATTGTCTTTGCAAAATTTTTCTTTTATAAAAGGTTCTATCTATTTCTGGGTCTAGAGGAAGAAGTTCTCCTGCAAAGTTAGATCTTCGCATACACAAGAACAAGTTTGCAAGATATGTTTAAAAGAAAAGAGGAAAGAAAGAGAAAAGTTAGATCAAAAGAAAATAGAGAAAAGTTAGACTAGGATGTTGGAAATAAAAAATGCAGAATTAAAATTGCAACAAAAAAAATTGACAAGAGATAAAAGGATATACAAGAAAAATAGAATTTTAAAGATTAGTTTCAACTATGTAATGAAACGAAAAGAAAAGTTATGTTTAGTCTAATACAATTGATAATCCCTAATGTTATAGCGCAGTCCCCGGCAACGGCGCCAAAAACTTGTTGAGGTTCCGCAAGTGTACAGAAATGTCGTAAGTAATAATAAAAGATATCGTATCCACAGGGACTGGAATAACCACTAAAGATGTCTCAACACGAGTTAGTTAAACAACTAATCAATTAATTCACAAAGGCAAAGTGTAACTATGAAAAGTAAAACATAGAAACAAAAGAATAAGAAACAAGAATAAGGGCAATGATAAAGGGATATTCTAGAAGCTTTGGTTTCTTTGTAAGGATATTCATGTAAATGATCTACCAAATCTTATTCCTCAATTGTCCGTCATTTGTAGAAAGTTGTCGATTCTCTCTTGCAATAGACAATTGGCCTAGGACTGAAATATATCTAAATTTGATCAATTAGGAATGAACCCTATGTTGTCCTTACACGGGCTTGCCTGTCACGTGCAGCCCTCTGAAAATCAACATAAGAATTCAACACTTCTCAACCTCATCTAGATAAAAAGATTAATGCATACAATCTATCCTACCCTCTTGAATAACCTAATTTCCCCTTCAAGATTACCCCGTAAACGTCCTTACACGGGCTTGTTCCTGTCACGAACGTCCCTCGAAAAATCAAATGAGAAACAATCTCTACAAGATCCATAAGATATTCAAACATTTAACCAAGCATGGTAATTAGGTCCAAACATAACAATCCACACAAGATCAAATGGATACAAACAGGGTAGAATCATAGAAATAGGAATTTGACAAATCCACAAGAGTTTTACATCAAATCTCCATTACAAATACTCTCTCCATCCTAGAACAAGAGATCTACTCCATGAAATGAGGTAAGAAATCTGAAGAGAAGAAGATTACAAACATTCTTGATCCTAAATCCAAGAAAAGAGAGAAAGAATACTTATCTACGATGAAGAACGTCTTCGGATCTTCATCGTCTTCGGATCCAATCCTCTATTCCCAGAGTCGATGCCTTGAAGAGCTCCCCTTGAATCGCTACAAAATCCCTCCAAGATGGAGAAGAATCACCCAAATCTTGCTCTCTCCCAAAGGGGAGAAGATCCCCTTTCAAATCTTGAAGAAGGCCTTATATAGAAGGGGGGTTTGGGCGCCACACGGCCCCGAGACACGGCCGTGTGAAGCTCACATGGCCTGGCTCACTCCCCTCACTGCCTATCTCACACGGGCGTGTGGTGTACACGGTCGGGCATGCATCTGTCACTGCTCCCCTTCCACGGCCGTGTAGATATACACGACCCGCACTGCCTCTAGCTCTGAAACTCCTCCACGGTCGTGTGGTGCACATAGCCAAGGCATTCTTAGGCTCTGGAAATGCTACGTGGCCGTGTAGATCTACACGGTCGTGTACAGCTTCAATTCTGGATGGCTTGCAAGGTCGTGTGGTGCACACGGCCACGAACCTTCTTGGCTTCAAACCTGGCACGGTCGTGTGATGCTCACACAACTATGGCTTCTTCCTTCTCTGCTGCAGCCACACGGGTGGTGATCACCACACGGCCTGGGCAACCCCCCATGTCATGATCGTGTGGCACACAGGGCTTGTGCCTTCCTTCTTCGTTCAAGCGTCAAATCTTCTCCAAAAATGACTCCTGTACACAGAAAATGTCTAAAAGGCATATCTCCGAACAAAAAGAGTAAATATATTGAAAGGAAAGCTGGAAGTATGAAAATGCATAAATAAAGCATGCTCGAAATATGTGAATGTGCGTCAAAACATGCTAAACAAGTGTATACAATCTATGCATATCAATATCCGTCTCTGGCTCAGTACTCAGCACCGTCACAGTGGCAGGCTCAAACTCAAGCGCAGCAGCCTTTGGCAGCACTACCACCTCCACCACCACTAGAGACTGGACGTATACACGCGGTTACCAGAGAGGATGCACAGCGGGCCGACAGATCCGTTTTCCGCAGTATGGTTTAACTTTACACATTATCCCCTGATATGCTAATAGATACTGGTAGCTCGCATTCTTTTATTTTCCGTACCTTTATGAGGGAGATTGGTAGATTACCCACTATTAGACCACAGCGACTGACCATCTCTCTATCGTCCGGTGATACATTGGACGTCACTCAGGAGGTCAGAGGTTGCCCGTTAGATTTTGGCAACATGATACTCATGGTTGATTTATTAGTGATGGAAATGGTCGAGTTCGACATTATCCTTGGCATGGATTGGATATCTGCATATCATGCCATGGTTGATTGCCAGACGAGGGTGGTCACATTCTGACCTACGAACCAACCCTCGTGGGAATTCACTGGCATCAGAGATGACGGTATATCGACTATTTCAGCGGTTCAGGCTCAAAAGCTGCTGTCACACGGTTGTCAGGGTTTTTTGTTATCTATGATTAATACTGAAGACCGCAGTAGTTCCAAACTCTCCGATGTTTCAGTAGTTCGAGAGTATCTAGATGTATTTCTAGAAGAGCTACCAGATTTGCCTCCCAGAAGGCAAGTGGAGTTTGCTATTGAGTTGATTCCGGGAACCGCGCCGACATCGTAAGCTCCTTACCGTATGGCACTAAAAGAGTTGAATGAACTGAAGGTTCAACTCCAAGAGCTTTTAGACAGGGGATTTATACGCCCTAGTGCTTCTCTGTGGGGTTCTCCGGTATTATTTGTCAAGAAAAATGATGGTACTCTGAGATTGTGCATAGATTATAGATAGCTGAATGCAGTGACCGTCAGAAATAAGTATCCCTTACCTCGGATCGGGGATTTATTTGATCAGCTCAGAGGTACATCAGTATATTCAAAAATTGATCTTCGGTCCGGATATCATCATTTGAGAGTTAAGGAATCTGATATTCAAAAGACAACATTTCGTACCAGATACAGACATTATAAATTTTTGGTAATGTCATTTAGGCTTACCAATGCTCCAACGGTATTTATGGATTTGATGAACCACATCTTCCTGGAGTATCTTGATCAGTTTGTTATCGTTTTCATCGATGACATATTGGTCTATTCGCGTTCCGAGGAGGAACATGCGCAGCACCTTCGCACAGCCTTGGAAACTCTTCGACAACATCAGTTATATGCGAATTTCAACAAGTGTGCCTTCTGGCTATCTTCAGTCAATTTTCTAGGTCACATGGTCTCTAGACGAGGTATTTTAGTAGACCACGGAAGATCGAGGCTGTCACCAGTTGGGAGCAGCCGAAATCAGTATAGGAGATCCACAGTTTCTTGGGACTGGCAGGATATTACAAACGTTTTGTCAAAGGTTTCTCCCGCATAGCTATGCCATTGACACGCCTGACCAGGAAAGGCGTGAAGTTCACGTGTTCTGAGGCCTGTGAGACCAGCTTCCAAGAGCTGAAGTGGAGATTAGTGTCGGCTCTAGTTTTAGTTTTGCCCACTGGAGAGGATGAATTCGTACTTTACACTGATGCATCTCTACAGGGTTTGGGTGTTGTTTTGATGCAGTACGGTAGAGTAGTCTCTTATGCTTCTCGTCAGTTGAAGGAGCATGAGAAGAACTACCCAGTTCATGATCTGGAGTTGGTCGCCATTATATTTGCTTTGAAGATTTGACGGCATCACCTGTACAGTATTACCTTTGAGATTCGCACTGACCATAAGAGTCTCAAATATATTTTCACCCAGAAAGAACTTAACCTCCGACAGAGGAGATGGATGGAGTTCCTTAAAGATTATGATTGTACCATTAGCTACCACCCGAGAAAAGCTAATGTGGTTGTCGATGCACTCAGCAGGAAGTCCAGAGGGACTTTAGCTTGCCACCAAGCTTCAGTCACGGACTTGATTCAGGGTTTCTCCGAGTTGGGCCTTGAGGAGTAGGGACAGATAAAGCGAGGTGTTTTTGTTACTATGATTGCTTAGTCGTCGATCAGGACGAGGATCCGAGAGGCCTAGGCCGGTGATCAGCATTTTTAGTTCATTGGCAGCCAGATAGCTTTCGGGCAGCAGACAGAGTTCACCCAAGATGATGCAGGTATTATATATTTCTGAGGTCGATTATGTGTACCTCCATCTCACCCAGTCATGGTGGAGTTACTTCAGGAGGCTCATCGCTCCTGATTTGCTATCCACCCAAGCGAGACCCGCATGTATCGAGATTTGAGGAATTCCTACTGGTGGAACGGCATGAAGAAAGACATCGCGGAATTTGTAGCTAGATGTCTTGTTTGTCAGTAGGTGAAGGCTGAGCACCAGAGACCTGCCGGATTACTTCAGCGGATTCCTATTCTCGAGTGGAAATGGGAACACATCACCATAGATTTTGTGGTGGGTTTGCCTAGGACACGATGAGGCCATGACGTGATTTGGGTAATCATTGATCGATTAACCAAATCGGCGCACTTCTTAGTGATCCGGAAGACTAATTCCCTGGATCGATTGGTAGATCTGTATTGCCGGAAGATCATCAGATTACATGGTGTTCCTTTGAGTATTATTTTGGATAGGGACCCTTGGTTCACGTCCCAATTTTGGTAGAGTCTGTAGCAGGCCTTGAGCACTCAGCTCCGTTTCAGTACAGCTTTCCATCCGCAGGCTGATGGACAGTCAGAGCAGACCATTCAGACTCTAGAGGACTTGCTAAAGTCTTGTGTATTGGATTTCAGAGGCAGTTCGGAGGACCATTTTCCATTGGTAGAGTTCGCCTACAACAACAGCTTTCATTCGATTATCCAAATGGCACCGTTTGAAGCGTTGTATGGTAAGCCTTGTTGGACACCCACCCTTTGGGAGGAGGTTGGGGAGACCCAGTTGCTAGGGCCTCATAGAGCTCAGCAGGAGGTAGAGTTGGTCCGTACTATCAGACGGAGGATGTCAGAGGCGCAGGACCGCCAGAAGAGTTATGCTGATCGGAGACGGAGACCCATGGAGTTCTCTACTGGCGACCATGTTTTTCTGCGAGTCTCACTCATGAAAGGGGTGAAGAGATTTGGTCTCAGAGGTAAGCTAGCTCCGCAATACATTGGACATTTTCATATCTTGGAGAGGATTGGAGCAGTAGCTTATCGTCTGACACTACCACCGTCCCTGGCAGGCGTTCACGACGTATTTCATGTGTCTATGCTGAGGAGATATATATCCGACCCAGCACATGTGCTGACAGATATCTCAGTTCCTATTCAGCCTTACGTTACCTACGAGGAGGTTCCGGTACGAATTCTGGACTGAAAAGAGTGTCAGCTACGGAACAAGACTATCCGGCTGGTTAAAGTCAGATGCCAGCATCATTCAGACGAGGAGGCTACCTGGGAGCTCAAGGATACGAACCGAGCTCGATACCCCCTATCTTTTCACTTGAGGTATGTGGGTTAAAGTTATCGTTCAGCATTTATACTCTTTATATGTTGTTAGTACTTGCTGATGGTAGATAATGAAATTTGGAGATCAAATTTTTATTAGTGGAGGAGAATGTAAAATACCAGAAAAAGGACGAATAACCATAAGGGAATTTTTTGAAATTTTTAGAAATTTTTTGGGAATTTTTCGGAGACCGTATGGTGTAGGTTACGGGGGTAAATATTGGGTCCCGGGAAAGCCTGTTTAGGCTACCCCATTTAAACGAGGAAAAGTTTGGTTTTTCCTTTCCTTTTTTTATTTTCTTTTTCTTTTCTCCCCCGCTGAACACGTGCTCTAACCTCCTCGCGTCGAGCGGTTTCTCCTCCCCTCGCGTACAAAATCGTGGCCGAGGATTTTTCATCTCCTCTCTTCTTCTCCACTTCGTCTTCCCCTAACCCGATGACGCGATGCCTTGTTTCCTCCTCTCCTCTTCTCTGTGAGCCGCTCCACCCAATTCCTCTTCAGCCGGAGCAGTTCTTCTCAGCCAGTGATGCCCTGATGAGCCCGAAACAATGACGTCGCCTCCCTTCTTCCACTCAACGCCGACTGTCGACCTTCCTCCCGATCTCGTGACGCTAGTGCCACCTCTCAACCGATCCACCATCGCCGCTGCAAGGGTTGTACCTATTGGTTGCTACTCGGAAAACCTAGAGGTTCCACTGTACAAAAATTTTGTACAAAGGTCTGAACCTTTTCCTAGCTACCATGTGTTCTTTTAAATTAAATTTTGGATCGCCTGCGAAACTTAACACGTTTGATCCAAAACTTAATCTATTCGTTCTTTTAGGTTTTGACTTGGGTCTCCTGCGGAACTTAACACGTTCGACCCAAATCACCTTAAGTTATTAATTCCATTAAATATTAATTTCCATAATTGGTTCCCAGTACTGACGTGGCGAGGCACACGGCCTTCTTGGATATGGGAGCAACCACCACCGACTAGACAAAACCTTTTATGGAAAGCTAATATTTAATTTCCTAAAATAACTTTAGGTTAACCAAAAAGAATAATCAAATCACAAGGAAAAATAAAACAAAAGAACACAACATCGAAAAACATATTCGAAATATTAGAATCGTAAGCCTCTTGTATTTGGTATTATTTCCATAAATAACTAGTATGATGCAGAAAGGAAAAATTACTAGTTATACCTTCTAGAAAGACCTCTTGATCTTCTACCGTATTCCTCTTCTAACCTCGGATGTTGTGTGTGCAACGATCTTCCGAGATGAGAAACCACCAACCACCTTCTTCTCCTCCTAGCTAGGTTCGGCCACAACAAGGAAGCTTTACCAAGGATGAAGAACAAATCACCGACCAAGCTCCAAGGGATGCAAGCTTTCTCTCCTTCTTCTTCTTCTTCTCCAAGTAGTATCCGGCCTCCACAAGATCTCCAAGCAATAGGGATGATTCGGCCACCACAAAGAGGAAGAGAGGGAGAGGATGTTAGCCAGCCACACCAAGGAATAAGAGAGGAAGGAAAATAATAGAGGTTGTACACCATGAAGGCACCCCCACCCCTTCTTTTATATTCCTTAGCCTTGGTAAATTAGGAAATTTAATTACAATAAAATTTCCTTAATTTCCTTGACATGATTTAATTGAGAAAAATAAAATAAATTTTCCCAATTAAACTCTTAATGGTCGGCCACACCAAGAGAGGCAAATTAGACAAGTTTCAATCAACAAATTAAAACTTCCTAATTTGTTTTCAGAAATTTTAAAAAATAAAATTTCTCTTCAAAAATCCCTTCATAGTTGATAAAAATAAATTTCTATAATTTTAATTTTTCAACATGTGAATAATTTTTAAAGAGAAAATAAAATATCTTTCCAATCTACAAATAAGGAAAGAGATCTAATCTTTTTCTTTAATCTTTTGTAGATCCTTTTCAAGAGAGATATTTTAATTTTAATTCTCTTTAATAAATTATATCTTCCACATAATAAAAATTAAAATTAAAATTCTTTTTAATTTAATTATGGCCGGCCCCTCTAGCTTGGGTTCAAGCTAGTTAAACCCATGCTTAGGCCGGCCCTAGCTTGATTCCAAGCTAGCTTGGCCGGCCCCCTTTAGGTGAGTATAGAAGGTGGGTATATGTGGGTATAGTACTCTATAAATAAGAGGCTACGATAGGGACCGAGAGGAGGAATTGGTTTTGGTCTCCCGATAAAATTAAGCATCCCGTGTTCACACAACTTAATTTTATCAATAATAATTCATTCCACTAGAGAACTATTATTGAACTACCGCACCAATCCCAAATTACATTTTTGGGCTCCTTCTTATTATGAGTGTGTTAGTCTCCCTGTGTTTAAGATATCGAATGTCCACTAATTAAGTGAGTTACTGACAACTCATTTAATTAATATCTTAGTCCAAGAGTAGTACCACTCAACCTTATCGTCATGTCGGACTAAGTCCACCTGCAGGGTTTAATATGACAATCCTTATGAGCTCCTCTTGGGGACATTATCAACCTAGTATCTCTAGGACACATTTTCCTTCTATAATCAACAACACACACTATAAGTGATATCATTTCCCAACTTATCGGGTTTATTGATTCATCGAACTAAATCTCACCCATTGATAAATTAAAGAAATAAATGTCAAATATATGTGCTTGTTATTATATTAGGATTAAGAGCACACACTTCTATAATAACTGAGGTCTTTGTTCCTTTATAAAGTCAGTATAAAAGAAACGACCTCAAATGGTCCTACTCAATACACTCTGAGTATACTAGTGTAATTATATAGTCAAGATAAACTAATACCTAATTACACTATGACCTTCTAATGGTTTGTTCCTTTCCATTTTGGTCGTGAGCTACTGTTTATAATTTATAAGGTACTGATAACATTATCTTCTGCATGTGACACCACATACTATATTATCTACAATATAAATTAATTGAACAACTACAAACAAATGTAGATAATTTGACCAAATGTGATTCTTTATTCCAAATAAATGTTTACAAAAGCTTAGGCTTTCAGTATACACTCCAACAATCTCCCACTTATACTAATGATTAAGCTGCCATATCTTCTACCATACATCTGATTCACATTCCCTCCACATGCCGATCGAAAGCTTTCTCCAGAAGGGCCTTAGTGAAAGGATCTGCCAGGTTATCCGCTGATGCAATCTTGGCGATGACAACTTCTCCTCGCTTCACGATATCTCGTATCAGGTCGTACTTGCGCTCTATATGTTTACTTGCCTTATGAGCTCGTGGTTCCTTCAAGTTTGCAACTGCACCGCTATTATCACAATAAATTGTGATGATTTTGGGCAAACCAGGAATCACATCTAAGTCCATTAGAAAGTTCCTGAGCCATACTGCTTTAGCTGCCTCAAAGGCTGCTACATACTCAGCTTCCATGGTTGAGTCCGAAACACATTTCTGCTTAACACTCCTCCATGAAATGGCTCCACCTCCTAAAGTAAACACATAGCCTGATGTAGACTTACTGTTGTCCCTATCTGATTGGAAATCTAAATCCGTGTAACCCACAGGGAGCAAATCGTCTGCTTAGTAAACTAGCATATAATCTCTAGTCCTTCTTGTTGGGTTTTTCGGGCCGCGAAAACCGCTTTTCGAGTCGCAAAAACCCCGAATCGCCCAAGCCACGGATCTCGTGCAAGGTAAAACCGAACGAAAATACGAGTACGAGTTTGAAAACTTTAATCTACAGTAGATCTACATAAGGATAAACCATTTATACCTTTGATGCGATACCCTTCGCGTTCCCGCTCGTCCAAATGATGCCGGATCTCAAGACCGTCAAGCGCCGGTCCTCTAGAAGTATCCACACGGACACACTAGATGGAGATGACCAAAAAATCAAGGTGTGCTAGCACCTATGTGGTTCGGCCAAGGGAGGAGAGGGAGAGGGAGAGCTTGAGAGGGAGAGGGAGGAAGATGCACACAAGTGAATGAAAAATGAATTTTTCACCCAAAAACCAAGTGGCCAGCCACATTTCAAAATTCACATTAATTGCATTAATTGCAATTAATATGAAACCATAAAATCACATTAATTGCATTAATTGCAATTAATATGAAACCATTAAGAGAGTGGCTTTGTTACTTCCATGAGGTGGCACCCATGATGATGTGGAACATCATTATTGGTCCACCTAATGCCAACTCACCAATGAGGTGGCAAAAAGGTCAAGTCAAAATTGACCTTTGGTCTTCCTTCTCAAGTCAAGTCAAACTTGACTCAATCTCTACCATGGTGGATCTAATCCAACCATTTGATTCGAGCCAACTTAATATAATGAATCTAATTCATTAAATTAAATTGATTCAATGAGTCAAAATCTAAATTAGACTCATTTAACACATGAATCAACTTGAGTCGAACTCAAGTTAGCCCAATTAAGATTACTCTTAATCCAATTTGATTCATCAAATGAATCTAATTCTCTTGGTTCATCATATGAACCTAATCTCCATCTAATTGTCCTAAGTGTGTGACCCTATAGGTTCTTGTAACGTTGGCAATACCCTAAACCCATTTAGGAGCATAAGTAATGAGCGGTATCTAGCAACACATCATTACTACCCAAGTTACAAGAATGTCGAGATCCGACATCACCTTGTGACTACCAATTGTGACTACTCACAAAATAATGACAAGTGTCCTTCTATCCTAGACATCTAGATTGATCAATGTGAGGCATAGACCGTGTCATCCTCTAATCAATCTAAATCTTGAACTCCAAGTAGACTCACTCGATCAAATGAGCTCAACATCTAATGTTGACTCATTTGGGCATGACCATGCGCTTAGTGGTCTCACTCTATCAAGAATAGCGATGTCGCTCCCGTCATATGGGAGGGATAGATCCCATCTACATCACTCACATCCCTCTGCATAATTCGTTACATACCCAGTAATCGCCTTTATAGTCCACCCAGTTACGGGTGACGTTTGACGAAACCAAAGTACATAACTCCTTATGTAGGGATCCATGGTGACTTCAGGTCTAAGGACTAATAGTCATACTAATAGCCACATGAGAAAGTATATGACACTCATATAACGATCCATGATACTTTCTCATGGCGGGTCATTCAATATACATTCTCTAATGCATACCCATGTGTCAACTTGATATCTCTATATCCATGACTTGTGAGATCAAGTCATCGAGCTGACCTACATGCTAGTCTTATTGTATTAGCATTGTCCCTGAATGCTAATACTCGACTAGGAATGATTTAGAGTAGTGTTCCCTATATCATCTCACTATCGATTCAACTAATCGATTGATATAGGTATGAACCTTCTACTCAAGGATGCTATTATACTTAGTCTATTTGGCACTAATATAAATAAGTATAATAACCAAACAAATGCCTTTATTAATATACAAGAATATGATATACATGAGTCCATACAATCATCAAATGATTGGCTCTAGGGCTCTAACTAACAATCTCCCACTAGCACTAGTGCCAATCAGTATAGGCTCTAAGGCCTAAAGACCTAGTGTGACCATCATGCTTCCTCTGTGCCAAAGCCTTGGTCAAGGGATCTGCGATGTTAGCCTCTGTAGGTACTCTGCAAATCTTCACATCTCCTCTATCGATAATCTCTCGAATGAGATGGAAGCGCCGTAGTATGTGCTTGGTCTGCTGGTGTGAGCGAGGTTCCTTCGCCTGTGCTATAGCTCCATTGTTGTCACAATAGAGCTCAACTGGGTCAGCGATGCTAGGAACCACCCCAAGTTCAGTGATGAACTTGCGGATCCAAACTGCCTCCTTTGTTGCCTCTGATGCAGCAATGTACTCGGCTTCTGTTGTAGAATCAGCTACTGTATCCTGCTTCGAACACCAACCCTGACTGCGATCGGTAATCATCCTGATCGGTCTGAAAGCTGGCATCACTGTAACCCTTTACGGCTAGCTCATCATTGCCTCCATATATCAAGAAATATTCTTTAGTCCTTCGTAAGTACTTAAGAATATTCTTGACCGCTATCGAGTGACTTTCACTGATCTGATATCTGCTCGTCATGCTCAAAGCATCGAGACATCAGGTCGAGTACACAGCATGGCGTACATGATCGATCCTATGGTGAGGCATAAGGGATCTGATCCATGCGGTCTCTCTCCTCTCTAGAAGAGGACCTTGAGTCTTGAAGACTCACGCCATGTGACATCGGCAGAAATCCCTTCTTGGAGTTCTGCATGGCAAACCGAATGAGTACCTTGTCAATATATGTACTCTGACTTAGGCCAAGCAATCTCTTAGATCTATCTCTATAGATCTGTATCCCTAGAATGCGGGATGCCTCACCTAAGTCCTTCATTGAGAAGCAACTCCCTAGCCAGGTCTTGACAGACTGAAGCATAGGGATGTCCTTCCCAATGAATAGTATGTCATCCACATATAATATGAGGAAGACAACTATGTCCCCTACAACCTTCTTGTAGACACAAGGCTCATCTTCGTTCTTGATGAAACCAAACTGTTTGATCGCATCATCAAATCGAAGATTCCAGCTCCGAGAAGCTTGCTTTAGTCCATAAATGGACCTATGCAGCTTGCATACTCTGCTAGTATGCTGTGGATCTACAAAACCCTCAGGTTGTGTCATGTACACATCCTCGAGTAGGTTTCCATTCAGAAACATGGTTTTTGACATCCATCTTCCATATCTCATAGTCATGGTAGGCTGCAATAGCAAGCATGATCCGAATGGACTTAAACATCGCCACTGGAGAAAAGGTTTCATCATAGTCAATACCATGAATCTGCTTGAAACCTTTAGCTACCAAGCGACCCTTATAGATAAGTCCATCCATGTCAGTCTTTCTCTTAAAGACCCACTTGCACCCAATGGGTTTTACCCCTTCAGGTGGATCAACCAAAGTCCATACTTGGTTAGTGTACATGGATTCTATTTCGGATCTCATGGCTTCTAGCCATTTCTCAGAATCTGGTCTCATCACAGCTTCTTGATAGGTGGTAGGCTCATCCTCTATGAGCACAATGTCATCATGGTCAGACAAGAGAAATGAGTATCTCTCAGGCTGACGACGTACCCTATCAGACCTGCGAAGAGGTATGTCTACATGAACCGGTTGTTGTTCCTCAACATCATCCACAACACTTTGTGGTTCCAGTTCAATTTCCATCGTGGCATTAGTGCTATTGTTCGCATCTTGAACTTCTTCAAGATCGAACGCGCTCCCACTAGTCTTTCTAGAAACAAAGTCCCTTTCTAGAAAGACCCCAGTCTTTGCCACAACTACCTTGTGCTGACTGGGAATGTAGAAGTAATATCCCTTAGTTTCCTTAGAATATCCGATGAAATAGCACTTGTCAGATTTGGGTCCTAATTTGTCTGAGACTTGACGTCGTACGTAAGCCTCACAACCCCAAATCCTCATAAAAGACACCTGGGCATCTCTCCCAGTCCATATCCTATATGGTGTCTTTATCACGGCCTTTGATGGAACTCGGTTGAGTATGAAAGCTGCCGTGTCTAGAGCATATCCCCATAGATATGTCGGAAGATCTGTGTGACTCATCATAGATCGTACCATATCTAATAAGGTACGATTCCTCCTTTCGGATACACCATTCCACTGTGGTGTTCCAGGAGGAGTGAGTTGGGATAGAATCTCACACTCAGCTAAATAGTCACGAAACTCATGGCTTAAGTATTCTCCACCTCGATCGGATCGAAGTATTTTAATACTCTTGCCAAGCTGGTTCTGTACTTCATTCTTGAATTCTTTGAACTTTTCAAAGGATTCAGATTTATGTGTCATCAGGTACACATAACCGTATCTACTGAAGTCATCAGTAAATGTGATGAAGTATCTATAACTTCCTCTAGCAGCGACATTGAAAGGGCCACATACATCACTATGTATGAGTCCTAACAAATCAGTCGCTCTCTCGCCGTGCCCACTAAAGGTTGTCTTGGTCATCTTGCCTCGTAGGCATGACTCGCATATCTCATATGATTCAAAATCAAATGAGTCCAGCAAACCATCCTTATGGAGCTGGGATAAGCGCTTGTCATTTATATGACCTAAGCGACAGTGCCAGAGTTAAGTTTGGTTCAAGTCATTCGACTTGATCCTCTTGGTATTTATGTTATAGACAGGGCTCTCTAGGTCTAGAATGTAGAGTCCGTTTATCAGAGGTGCACTACAATAGAACATATCGTTTAAAAAGACGGAACAATATTTGTTCTTTATTATAAACGAGTATCCTCTCTTGTCCAAACAAGAAACTGATATTATGTTCTTTGTCAAGGCAGGCACATAACAACAATCGTCTAATTCTAGTACTAGCCCAGAGGGCAGAGATAGATGATAAGTTCCTACAGCAATAGTAGCAACTCGTGCTCCATTGCCTACTCGTAGGTCTATCTCACCCTTCGTCAATGCTCTGCTATTCCTCAGCGCTTGTACATTAGTACAAATGTGCGAAGCACATCCGGTATCTAATACCCACGATGAAGAAATAGAGAGGTTGACTTCTATAACATTTATACCTGAAGTAGAAATCTTATTTCTCTTCTTCTTAAGATCTTCCAGGTATTCTTTGGAGTTCCTCTTCCAGTGCCTTGCTTGTCCTTGATATAGGTGACAAAGATGTTCAACCATATCGTAAGCGCTCATCAACTCATGTTGCTTCTGAAGCTCAAAGTTCATGGTTGCGAGCATAAGACAAGACACATCTAATGCGTCATCTTGATGCTTCTTGTAAGCTTCTTGGTGCCTTCAGCGTGGCGATGGCGGGAGGAGCCTCGAATGGGTGCTCGAACGTCATGCTACGTTCTTGGGTGAGAACTATTCTCGTGTTCCTGTACCAGGAAATTTGCTTCATTGAGCTTGTCCTTCTCAAGGACGGATCGCAGGAGAAAGTGTTCATATTTGACGTCATGGTTATCTACAAGAGAAAATTTGCGAAATAAATATCATATTCTTTTAAAATCATTTAATTAGGCCTTTAATTAAACGATGCCCACCGAATTCTATAATTCTTGTGGGACAAGATCCACATCATATTAACCCTTGAGTTAGCTTTGGCTAATACGCCCAAGGCTTAGTATGATCGGTAGGTAACGATTACCAATTACATCTCTATGCAACTCTTGTTTATAGAATCAATATCCGCATTTATATTAAAACTCGAGTTAGCTTTGGCTAATCTTGAGAGTTAATATAGATGTGATTTTGACCTATCTTTTCCAACCGTTGGAATAATGCCTATAGTTGACTCGATCCAACCGAGTAACTAGGAATACTCAATCAAATTGAGTTTGTATTCACCCATGCGTTGATAGGCGGAACCAAGATTGTCCCTCCGTACCCTACCAAGATAATATGTATTGCTCTGCTTTGGCAGATTCAACAATACATGTGATCGAGGTAGTGATAGGTATCACGGCACGGTTAGACATTTAGAGTTGGTTCGATCTAGATCTAATCTAATCGAGAAGGATGCATCTTGTGCACGATTTAGATCTAATCTAATCGCAAGGGTGCATCATGTGCACGACTTAGATCTAATCTAATCGTTAAGGCACTAATTAATTAATTAACTATTAAACATGCATCAGATACATAATAATTAATTAATTAATCTATTTGTGATTTAGTCATGGCCCTACTACGATCTTCTCAAGCCAATGAGAAGATCGAATGGTCAACCTAGGGTCAACAGCTTCTCCAAGCTCCTCCCTTTGACCACCTTGTGTTGCTCGTGCCCGCCTCGGAACTCCGTCTCGTGTGGACCCTCCACCGCTCCAATTTGTACATTACAATTTGAAACTCGAGTTACATTCGAGTCTAAATCTAATTTACAACAAGAAAATAAGAGAAGGCACGACGCGCAGGTCACGAATATAATACAACACTCGCAAACACATAACGGCACGCAGGCCGTATTATGAATTACAACACAACCAATCATATTGGGTTTTGGGTCATGACTATCACAAAATTTATATATAATTCAAAATTATATATTTTTCTATAATTTTAAAACTAATTTTTACAATTTTTATGAGTAAAATTTCCCGGCGGTCCCGTTTAGCGGTTTCGGGCACAATTGCGGAACGGATCCCCTTGCGGGGCCCAGGGGCAGCGCCCCTACCCGCGATCTAACCATCGCGAGGGTTCCTTTGCGATCCAACAGCGCCTAAACCCGCTGTCCCAAAACGATTTGGGCCGAGATATTGCCGTTTCGGAAAAATCTTCCCGGCGGGTTCGTTTTTAGCGATTTCGGGTGCAATCGCGGAGCAAATCCCCTTGCCGGGTTAGGGGCAGTACCCCTACCCACGATCTAACCATCGTGAGTTGCTCCTTTGCGATCTAATGGCACCCAAGTCCGCTGTCCCAAAAGATTTTGGGTCGAAACGAAGCCGTTTGGGAAAATTCTTCCCGATAGCCGAAGCCTACAAGTGCCGAGACACTTGTGCTTCGCTTCTACAGAAAAATTACCCATAAAAACTATAAAAACTTAAATTTACAGAAAATTCACAGAATGTTTAGTTTTCATAAAACCAAAAATAAAACTCGTATTCGCCTTGCACGTGGCTCTGATACCACTGTTGGGTTTTTCGGACCGCGAAAACCGCTTTTCGCGTCGCGGAAACCCCGAATCGCCCAAGCCACGGATCTCGTGCAAGGTAAAACCGAACGAAAATACGAGTACGAGTTTGAAAACTTTAATCTACAGTAGATCTACATAAGGATAAACCATTTATACCTTTGATGAGATGCCCTTCGCGTTCCCGCTCGTCCAAATGATGTCGGATCTCAAGACCGTCAAGCGCCGGTCCTCTAGAAGTATCCACACGGACACACTAGATGGAGATGACCAAAAAACCAAGGTGTGCTAGCACCTATGTGGTTCGGCCAAGGGAGGAGAGGGAGAGGGAGAGCTTGAGAGGGAGAGGGAGGAAGATGCACACAAGTGAATGAAAAATGAATTTTTCACCCAAAAACCAAGTCTTCTCAGGTACTTTAATATATGATTTACCGCAGTCCAATGTCCTTGTCCAGGGTTACTCTGATATCTGCTGACCATGCCCACGGCAAAATAAATATCAGGTCTCGTACATAGCATTGCATACATAAGGCTTCCTACAGCCAAGGCATAAGGAACTGCTTTCATGTCTTCTATCTCCTTTGATGTCTTAGGAGACATCTCTTTAGATAGAGCTATTCCATGCCTAAAAGGTAAGAAACCTTTCTTGGAATCTTGCATGCTAAAACGAGCAAGGATTGTATCTATATATGAAGCTTGGGACAGACACAACATTCTTTTCTTACGATCCCTTATTACTTTGATCCCAAGAATGTGTGCACACTCTCCTAAGTCCTTCATATCAAATTGTTTGGACAACCATACCCTTACGTCTAATAATACCTTGACATTGTTGCCAAGTAACAAAATATCATCTACGTATAGTACAAGAAATACCACCACATTTCCGTTACACTTCTTATATACACAAGACTCATCCGGACTTTGAATAAATCCAAATGATTGGATTACTTCATTAAATCGGATGTTCCAAGATCTTGAAGCTTGCTTCAGTCCATAAATGGACCGATTGAGCTTGCACACTAGATGCTCTTTGCCTTTTTCAATGAACCCTTCTGGTTGCTTCATATGGATGTTCTCTTCAAGACTTCCATTAAGGAAAGCTGTCTTGACATCCATTTGCCAAATCTTATAATCCATATGAGCAGCAATGGATAAGAGTATCCGGATAGACTTAAGCATAGCTACCGGTGAAAAGGTTTCCTCATAATCAATTCCCTCTTTCTGAGTGTACCCTTTCGCAATAAGCCTAGCTTTGAAGGTTTCTACCTTCCCGTCTGTCCCTCTTTTCCTTTTGTAAATCCACTTGCATCCAACGGCTTTTACACCATCAGGTGGTTCTACAAGCTCCCAGACCTTATTAGAGTACATAGACTCTATTTCAGAATTCATCGCCTTTTGCCAAGATGCTGCATCTATATCTTGGAGTGCTTCGTCATATGTCCGGGGATCAGGTTCATGTTTACCCGAGATCAAGTCCGAAGACTCTCCCAAAAACATGAATCTCTCAGGCTGCCTTACAACCCTCCCACTACGACGAGGCACTGTCTGTGGTTGTGTATCATGTGTGACACGTGTTACAGTTTCTTGTGGTAATTCATCTTGTACTATTGGTATTAAAGTAGACGTGTCCTCTCTTAGTTCTTCTAAAACAACTTTACTACTGGGCTTGTGATCCATTATATAGTCTTCTTCTAAAAAATGGGCATTGGTGCTAACAATGACCTTCTGGTCTTTAGGACTATAAAATAAACCTCCTTTCGTTCCTTTGGGATATCCCACAAACACTCGAACTTCTGTACGAGATTCTAACTTATCAGCATCTGGTTTCAGCACATGTGCTAGACTACCCCAAATCCGAATATGTCTTAGACTGGGTTTTCGCCCATTCCACAATTCTGTGGGAGTAGAAGAAACTGATTTAGAAGGTACTAAGTTCAGAATGTATACTGCTGTTTCCAGAGCATATCCCCAAAACGAATTTGGTAATTCTGAATAACTCATCATCGATCTAACCATCTCCATAAGAGTCCTATTCCTTCGTTCTGTTACACCATTCTGTTGGGGTGTTCCAGGTGCAGACAATTGGGATTGAATCCTGGCCTCTGATAAGTAATTCCTAAACTCTCCTAAGAGGTATTCGCCACCACGATCAGATCGTAGTGTCTTGATACTTTTACCCAGTCGTTTCTCCACATCAGCCTTGTATTCTTTGAACTTATCAAAGCACTCGGACTTGCGGCGCATTAGGTAAATGTATCCGTATCTTGAATAATCATCTATAAAAGAGATAAAATATTCAAAACCACCTCTTGCCTGGATAGACATAGGACCACACAAATCAGAATGAACCAATTCTAACACTTCTTTGGCTCTATACCCCTTGGCCTTGAACGGCCTCTTGGTCATTTTACCTTCCAAGCAAGATTCACAAGTTGGAAAATTTTCCAACTCTAATGAACCCAAAAGTCCATCGGCTATTAGCCTCTGAATCCTACTTAAGTTAATATGACCAAGCCTTAGATGCCAAAGATATACTTGGTTCATTTCCGAAGGTTCTTTTCTCTTATTTGAATTAGAAGATGAGTTATAAATTTCCATGTTTTACTTTGAGAAATTAGATTTAAAATATATAAATTGTCAACTAATGTACCAGAACAAATAATCACTTTATTTCTCTTAATAACTACATCGTTACTAAAGGAAACTGAATATCCATCTAAAACCAGTTTAGAAACTGAAATTAAATTCTTTCTAAAACTGGGTACATAAAGATAATTTCTTAAAACCAAATTTTTATTTCTACTAAAAAATAAGTAGACGTCTCCCACTACAACAGCTGCCACCTTAGTAGCATTGCCCATGTAGATGGTAATCTCTCCTTCAGATAGTCGTCGGGTTTCCTGGAACCCCTGCAAGGAATTGCAGACATGATCAGTGGCTCTTGTATCTACACACCAGGTGCTGGTAGATAACACTGCTAAACATGTTTCAACAACTAGAGCATGAGATATACCTTTGTTGTTTTAATTCCTACGAGGACATTCCGCCTTCCAATGCCCTGACTGCTTACAGATGAAGCATTTGCCCTTCGGCTTCTTCATTCCAGCTTTAGGTCCTGTACTCTGATATTTATTCACTTTCTTTGCTGAACCAACTTGTTTCTTCTTCTTCTTTCCTTTTGGCTTAGAAGTAGAACCATTTTCAACATAGTGAATATGAGAGTTGTGACGAAATAATCCTTCTGCTGCCTGAAGTTCTGTCAGTAGTTCCGCCAATGAATATACCCTTTTGTTCATATTGTAATTCAGGCGGAATTGCTCAAAACTTCTAGGTAGCTAGTGTTTGGAGGATCATATCGATCTGGGTTTCCCCATCAATTTCTCCTCCAAGGATCTGTATCTTGTTCAGATAAGTCATCATCTTTAGGATATGATCCCTCACAGGAGTACCCTCTTGCATGGTGGCTGTCATTATCTTTCTCATGGCTTCTTATCTAGAAGCCCTATCTTGATGACCAAAGAGTTCCTTGAGATTGTTCATAATATCATAGGCTGTTGGTAAATCTTGATGCTGATGTTGCAATACATTTGACATTGAAGCCAAAATGTAACACCGCGCCATCTCATCTGCTTTTACCCATTTCCTATGATATTCAATCTCCTCTTGGGTAGATTCACCAGTAGGTGCTTCAGGACAAGGCTCAATCAGTACAAATTTATAGCTTTCAGCAGTAAGGACAATGTCCAAGTTCCTTTTCCAATCTATGTAATTAGGTCCAGTAAGTCTATTTTGTTGAAGTATGATGGACAGTGGGTTGAAAATCATCCTAAGAATCACAAATAACTTTTGGTCAGAACTCTAAATTTAGAATAATATTGATTCCTCAAACAATACTATTTTAAATTAACCAACACCTCAAACCACCATGAATTTTGTATGCCATGATAGTGTGGACGTATACAAATTCAACATTTGTAAAAGGAGGGTTTTAACCCATTAATTTTATTATCTTGTCAACCTAACTTTTTGACAAATAAAATTAATAGTTGGTATCCTTTGGTCACACAAATAATAGCAGTGACTCCGATGGGGAGGATACTATTAGTTGTGCCTAAGTGTATACCATTACTTAACACTAAGTCCATTAATAAGATTGTGCCCCTTCCGATGGGGAAGATCACACGCTCTTAATTAACTTCCTATAGTCATCCCAAATGGAAGTTTGTTCTAGTGATCCACAAACAAGCTCATCCGATATGGAGGAAGGCACTCAGAGCCAACGCGCAAGCTTGTTTGCATCACTTACAAACCAGTAATGGAGACCATGGGTTTTACTTAAAAATCCCTCTCCCACTTAGTTATTTATAAATGAGGAATTTTAACTATGCTAGCCTACTAAACATGTATACTAACATACACACACAGCACAATATAAAAGCAATAAATAGAAAATCTAATTTTCAACTATTATGGCTTTTATCTATGGTTGTCCTCCGTGTGTTGTCATCCCAAGCTGCTGCCATATTTGGCCACCGCCACCGGGTCTAGCTGTCGCATCCATCTTGCTCCTTGTTCCGCTGCGCCTCTGGTCCTCAGAAGGTTCCACGCTTTGCAAGATTCGATCCGCGACATAAATAGAATTTTACAATTTTGATCCTATATTCCATAAAAGGAATGTACATGTATCTAGATCAAAAATAAAATCCTAATAAAACTAAATACAGCTCCTGCTGTATTTTATAATACAATCATGCACACACATATAAATGCCCTTGACATGTCCAAGGGTCCAATCACACACATAAAACTATAAGCCATAATAGTTGGATCCTGCATCCACAAAGTTAGCACATCCTACTATTATCATGCCTAAATTATGTATGACATGTGCATAATTAAACTAATACCAAATACACAGAGGCAAAACCCTAGCTCTGATACCAATTGTTGGTTGCTACTCGGAAAACCTAGAGGTTCCACTGTATAAAAATTTTGTACAAAGGTCTGAACCTTTTCCTAGCTACCATGTGTTCTTTTAAATTAAATTTTGGATCGCCTGTGAAACTTAACACGTTTGATCCAAAACTTAATCTATTCGTTCTTTTAGGTTTTGACTTGGGTCTCCTGCGGAACTTAACACGTTCGACCCAAATCACCTTAAGTTATTAATTCCATTAAATATTAATTTCCATAATTGGTTCCCAGTACTGACGTGGCGAGGCACACGGCCTTCTTGGATATGGGAGCAACCACCACCGACTAGACAAAACCTTTTATGGAAAGCTAATATTTAATTTCCTAAAATAACTTTAGGTTAACCAAAAAGAACAATCAAATCACAAGGAAAAATAAAACAAAAGAACACAACATCGAAAAACATATTCGAAATACTAGAATCGTAAGCCTCTTGTATTTGGTATTATTTCCATAAATAACTAGTATGATGCGGAAAGGAAAAAATTACTAGTTATACCTTCTAGAAAGACCTCTTAATCTTCTACCGTATTCCTCTTCTTGTTGGTTGCTACTCGGAAAACCTAGAGGTTCCACTGTACAAAAATTTTGTACAAAGGTCTGAACCTTTTCCTAGCTACCATGTGTTCTTTTAAATTAAATTTTGGATCGCCTGCGGAACTTAACACGTTTGATCCAAAACTTAATCTATTTGTTCTTTTAGGTTTTGACTTGGATCTCCTGCGGAACTTAACACGTTCGACCCAAATCACCTTAAGTTATTAATTCCATTAAATATTAATTTCCATAATTGGTTCCCAGTACTGACGTGGCGAGGCACACGGCCTTCTTGGATATGGGAGCAACCACCACCGACTAGACAAAACCTTTTATAGAAAGCTAATATTTAATTTCCTAAAATAACTTTAGGTTAACCGAAAAGAACAATCAAATCACAAGGAAAAGAAAAAACAAAAGAACACAACATCGAAAAACATATTCGAAATTCTAGAATCGTAAGCCTCTTGTATTTGGTATTATTTCCATAAATAACTAGTATGATGCGGAAAGAAAAATTACTAGTTATACCTTGTAGAAAAACCTCTTGATCTTCTACCGTATTCCTCTTCTAACCTCGGACGTTGTGTGGGCAACGATCTTCCGAGATGAGAACCACCTAGCACCTTCTTCTTCCTTACAAGTTTCGGCCATCAAAACTTCTCCTAGGATGAAGAGGTTCGGCCACCACCACCATGCTCCAAGGGATGCTAGAAACAAAGCTTTCTTTCTCTCCTTCTTCTTCTTCTTCTCTAAACTTGATCCGGCCACCATATGAGTCTCCACAAGAAGGATGAGGTTCGGCCATCAAAGAGAAGAAAGGAGAAGAGGATGGCCGGCCACACCAAGGAAGAAAAAGAGAGAGGAAAAATAATAGAGTTGTTAGCCATGAAGGCACCTCTACCCTCTCTTTTATAATCCTTGGTCATGGCAAATAAGGAAATTTAAATAAAAATTTCCTTAATTCTTTTGCCATTGATAAGGAAAATTTATTTAATTAAAAATAATTTGTTCTCATCAACAATGTGGCCGGCCACTTTAAGCTAAAGAAATTTAATTCAATCAAGAATTAAAACTTTCCTAATTTGTTTCCGGAAATTTTATAAAAAATTTCTCTAATAAATTTTCCCTTCATGATGGTCAATAAAAAGGAAATTTTATAAAAAAATTTCTCTAATAAATTTTCCCTTCATGATGGTCAATAAAAAGGAAATTTTATAAATTAAAATATTTCTTTTAAACATGTGGATAAAAAGAAAGTTATCTTTAAAAATTAAAATCTCTTCCAATCTACAAATAAGGAAAGATATCTAATCTTTTCTTAATCTTTGTAGAAGCTTTATAAAAGAGATATTTAATTTTTAAACTCTCTTTTAAATTATGAACATGATTAAAAGGAAAGTTTTTACCAAAATTAAAATCAACCTTTTAATCTACAAATAAGGAAAGAAATTTAACTCTTCTCTTAATCTTTTGTAGAATCTTATAAAATGAAAGATTTAAATTTTTAAACTCTCTTTTAAATCATGTTATCCACATAAGAAAAAATTAAAAAATAAAATTTCCTTTTTATTTTAATAGGGCCGGCCACCTAAGCTTGAGTTCAAGCTAGGGCCGGCCACATGAATTCACCCATGAACCAAAACATGGCCGGCCCTAGCTTGGTCTCCAAGCTAGCTTGGCCGGCCCCCTATAGGATGGGTAAGAAGGTGGGTATAGGTGGGTATAGTACTCTATAATTAAGAGACTACGATAGGGACCGAGAGGAGGAATTGGTTTTGGTCTCCCGATAAAATTAAGCATCCCGTGTTCGCCCCGAACACACAACTTAATTTTATCAATAATAATTCATTCCACTAGAGAATTATTATTGAACTACCGCACCAATCCCAAATTATATTTTTGGTCTCCTTCTTATTATGAGTGTGTTAGTCTCCCTGTGTTTAAGATAACAAATGTCCACTAATTAAGTAAGTTACTGACAACTCACTTAATTAATATCTAGCTCCAAGAGTAGTACCACTCAACTTCATCGTCATGTCGGACTAAGTCCACCTGCAGGGTTTAACATGACAATCCTTTTGAGCTCCTCTTGGGGGCATTCTCAACCTAGTATCTCTAGGACACAGTTTCCTTCTATAATCAACAACACACACTATAAGTGATACCATTTCCCAACTTATCGGGCTTATTGATTCATCGAACTAAATCTCACCCATTGATAAATTAAAGAAATAAATATCAAATATATGTACTTGTTATTATATCAGGATTAAGAGCACACACTTCCATAATAACCGAGGTCTTTGTTTCTTTATAAAATCAGTATAAAAGAAACGATCTCAAATGGTCCTACTCAATACACTCTAAGTGTACTAGTGTAATTATACAGTCAAGATAAACTGATACCTAATTACACTACGACCTTCTAATGGTTTGTTCCTTTCCATTTTGGTCGTGAGTTACTGTTTATAATTTATAAGGTACTGATAACATCATCTTCTGCATGTGGCACCACATACTATGTTATCTACAGTATAAATTAATTGAACAACTACAACTAAATGTAGACAATTTGACCAAATGTGATTCTTTATTCATAATGAATGTTTACAAAGCTTAGGCTTTCAGTATACACTCCAACAATCTCCCACTTATACTAAAAGACTAAGCTGCCATATCTGCTGCCATACATCTGATTCTCAACCCTTCAACATGCCCATCAAAAGCTCTTGCCTTAAGGACCTTAGTGAAAGGATCTATAGGTCATTACCTGATGCAATCTAGGCGGCAACAACTTCTCCTCGTTTATACGATTTCTCGTATTGGGTGGTACTTGCGCTCTATTGTGTTTACTTGCCTTATAGACTTATGGTTTCTTTGAGTTTGCTACTGCACCAACATTATTACAATAAATTGTAATAATCTTTGGACAAACCAGAAATCATATCTAAGTCTATCTTGAGGTTATTGAGTCATTCAGCTTTTATGACTACCTCAGAGGCTTGCCATATACTAAGCTTCTATGGTGGAGTCCAGAAAAACACCTATGCTTATCACTTTTCCATAGTTATGACTTTACCTCCTAAAGTAAACACAAAACCCCGAGGTTGACTTATTATTGTCCTTATCCGATTGGAAGTCAAAATCCGTGTAACCCACAGGGACCAAATTAACTACCTTGTAAGCTAGCATATAATCTCTAGCGCCTCTAAGGTACTTTAATATATGCTTTACTGTAGTCCAATGTCCTTGTCTAGGGTTACTTTGATATCTGCTAACTATGCCCTTGGCAAAACAGATTTCTGATCTCGTGCATAACATACATTAGGCTGTCTAACTGCCGAAGCATAAAGAACTGCCTACATGTCCTCAATCTCCTTTGATGTCATCGGAGACATCTCTTTAGATAAAGACACTCCATGCTTAAAAGGTAAGAAACCTGTCGAGGAGTTTTGCATGCTTAAAATGAGCAAGGATTTTCCGATGTATCAAGCTTGGGATAAGTAAAATATATTTTTTCTTTCGATCCCTTATTACTTTGATCTCAAAAATATATACATTCTCCCAAGTCCTTTATATCGAATTATTTGGACAATCATACCCTAACTTCTGACAACATTTTGATATTGTTTCCAACTATCAAAAATGTTATCTACGTATGGTACAAGAAATACCACCACGTTTCCATCACACCTTTTGTATACACAAAACTTATCCGTTTACTCAATAAATCCATAGGTCTGGATTACTTTGATAAATCGGATGTTCCAAGACCTTGAAGCTTTGCCTCAGTCCATAGACTGATTGAGCCTGCACACAAGATGCTCTTAGCCCTTTGCAATGAACCCTTCTGGTTGCTTTATATGGATGATTTCATCAAGACTTCCATTAAGGAATGCTGTCTTGACATCTACTTGCCAAATAGATAAAAAAATCCGGATAGACTTAAGCATGGCTACCAGTGAAAAAGTTTCCTTTTTCATCAAGCCTTGCTTTGAAAGTTACTACCTTCCTTTCTATCCCTCTTTTCCTATTATTGACCTTTTTACACCCAAAGGCTTTTACACCATTTGGTGGTTCTACAAGCTTCCAGATTTTATTAGAATACATATATTCTAATTCTATTATTCATTACTCTTTGCCAAGATGCTTGCATCTTTATCTTGGAGTACTTTATCATATGACCGGAGATCAGGTTCATGTCCTCCAGGGATCGAATCCAAAACCTCTCCCAAAACATGAACCTATTTAGGTTGCCTAACAACCCTTCCACTACGACAAGGCACTTTCTGCAATTGTGTATCATTTGTGATACGTGTTGCAGTTTTCTTGTGGTATCTCATCTTGTACAGTTGGTACTAGGTTAGACATGTCCTTTATTATTTCCTTAAGAACAAATTTACTTATGAGCACGTGGTTCATTATATAGTCCTTTTCTAAAAATCAGTCATTGATACTAACAATGACCTTCTGATTTTTAAGACTATAAACCTACTTTTGTTTATCTAGGATAACTTACAAACAAGTGAACTCCTATCCAACTTATCATTGTCTCTCTATAACATATGTGCTGGATTTCCTGAATCCGAATATGCTTCAAAATAGGTTTTCACCTATTCAACAATTCTATATGAGTAGAGAGTTCTAACTTGGAAGGTACTATGTTCACTTTCGTTTTCAGAGTTTATCCTTAAAACAAATTTGGTAATTTTCTGAATAACTCATCATCTATCTAATTATTCCATAAGAGTCCTTTACCTTCTTTCTACTACACCATTCTGTTGGGGTACCAGATGCGATTAGTTGGGATTGAAATCCAACTACTGATAAGTGACTCCTAAAATCTCTCAAGAGGTACTTGCCACTACGATCTTCCATAGTGACTTTTTACTTTAACATTTCTCCGCATCAACCTTGTACTCTTTGAACTAATCAAAGTACTTAGTCTTGCGGTACATTAAGTAAATTTATTTGTATCTTGAATAGTTGTCTATAAAATAGACAAAATATTCAATACTACCTCTTGTCTGGATAGTCATAGGATCACACAAATCAGAATGAACCGTTTTCAACATATCTTTGACTCCATACCCCTCGGACTTAAAAGCTTCTTGGTTATTTTCCTTCCAAGTAAGACTCGCAGGTTGGAAAGATTTCCACTACTAATGAACCCAAAAGTTCATCAGCTACCAATGAATCCTACTCAAGTATAACCTAGCTTTAGATGCCAAAGATATAATTGGTTCATTTCTAAAGGTTGCTTTCTCTTAAAATTAGAAGATGTGTTACTAATTTCCATTTGTTGCATCGTGGGAGTTATTGGATTATAAATTGTCAACCATCATACCAGAATAGATAACTTCTCTATTTTTCTTGATAACAACTTTGTTATCAAAATAGACACAATATCTATAATAGTTTAGAAACTGAAATCAGGTTCTTTCTAAACTTGGTACGTAAAGACAATTACTTAAAATCCATATTTTATTCTTATCAAAAGATAAACATCTCCCACTGCAACAACTACCACTTATATAGTGTGACGCAGTGTGGTAGCAGGACAGGGATCCCTCCTTTGGACTGGCTCAGGGAGATGAGAGCATTGAGCTCCCCCACTTATGATTTAGGGTATGGAGGATAGGTATACTCCGACAGCATCCCATCCACTCGGTCACTGAGGAGCAGTGATGACAGAGTGCACAGTTGTCACAATCCTACCACTCGGTCTCACCATCGTGTGTGAGATGGCTGACTGGCGTCATGGGTGACCAGGACATGTCATTGGCATCATACGCATTGATGCATTTATTGCTTATATTTGCTACATTTATTTGCTGCATATTTGGTGGATGCATATGCTTGACATGCATACAGGATTTCTATACCTCTCGGTCTATTATCCATACACCAGGTCCTGGTTAGCACAGATACTCCTGTTCCTTATAGTTTGACATTTTTCATATGATATGTATATCCAGGAGACTGTGTGCATATTTGTTATTAGTTGTTATTTCTTACTATGCATGTCAGTAGTTACCTGCTGAGAAGTTGACTCACCCCGTTGATATTACTATTTCAGGTTGAGGCTGTCCGGAGGATTTCCAATCGCTAGTCCCCCGTGCAGATTGCAAAGATATTGTTTGGTCTTTTAGTTTTCTTATTATACTATGTTTTAGACTTGTTCTAGATTTGCTCTACGGATATTTTATGGTTTTTCCTTTATTTGTTGACGGAGTTTTATTTGGATATGTTCTGCTACATGCCTGCTTGGACGGCAGAAGAGGTGAGTTGATTTTATTTGTGTCGTTGTGATTTGAGTTTTATGGGTGTAGTTGAGTAGGATATAAGATTTAAGTTTTATGGGTGTAGTTGAGTAGGATATTTGAGATGATTTCCTTATCGTTGCTTTAGTTTGGTTTGTTTACTATTATACTGCGTGGGTGCTTGCTTAATATATATTGTTATTATTCCGACCGTGTTGGCCGAGATATATGTGGCCCTGAGGGCATTGTAGGAAGTTTCATATTATCACCCGTACAGGGGAGATGCTGCCGAAATTTCTTCTGGCAGAGTCTACCTGGGGCGTGACAACCTTAATTGGATTTTTTACTCCATTTCTCAATCTGTCGATAACACAACATTGAGTTGTATTTCTACTTTGTTCAGGATGATACTGCCTTTGAGAAGCAGAGTGCTCTTTTTGCTTTAGCAGTTTCTGATATAGTCCTAATAAACATGTAAGTTCATTTTCATTATGCATCAAATGCTACCTTTGTCTAGAACAAGGGTGAGCATTTTCCTCTATGATATAGGTGGTGCCATGATATTGGTCGAGAACAAGTGGCAAACAAGCCTCTTTTAAAGACACTCTTCCAGGTTATCTTTCATTATCTTAATTTTATTCCCATCTTACAACAACTTTTTTACATATACTTTTAATTTGAGTTTTGCTCAGTTGCTTTTGTTTACCTCATGACAGGTGATGTTGAGACTGTTTAGTCCTCATAAGACCACTCTACTGTTTGTTATACGAGATAAAACAAGGGTGAGCATTTTCATATGTGCATTTTTCAGCTTCCGTATTGGAGACTCCTAATCCAATGAAAATGAGTATTCATGTGCATTTTTTATATGTCGAGATCTCCTGGTGTCTTATCAAAGGGGTGGAAAGATTGGACTTTTTGATGGAGGTGATGTGAGAAGACTGAATTTATTATGGAATTGATGATCAACAATGTTGGAAAAGGTTGACATGGAAGAATCAGCAAGTGAGAAAGAGGAGTCCAATGAAATTCTACAAGTTGAAGATTGTGATAGGGCTTAGGTTGACAATAATTACTTGCAATCCTACATGGCATGAACCACCATCACAAGTTTCTAGTCTTTTGACTATTATTCATTAGTTGTAAATGGAGTTTATTTGTTTATTTGTATTGGGATAAATTTTATTTGAATATTAGACATATATGTTTCTTCTTTTGTAATTGTAATTCTTGTATAAGTAACATTTTGAATGACATTGATATAGAGAATATTCTTTCTTTTGTGATTATGATTCTTTATTATATATTTATATTGAAATATGACATATTGGTATTAAAAGATAATAATTTAAATGACAACGGTTTAAAACTGTTGTTGTTGTCTATCACCCTCAAAGACAACGGTTAAAAACCGTTGTCGTAGCCCCAAAAACGGTTATAACTGTCTGTGTTATTAAAGATGCTCTAAACAACAATGGTTTTAAAACGTTGTCTTTTCATTCAAAGACAACGGTTTAAAATTGTTACAAAACTGTTGTCTTTTCATTCAAAGACAACGATTTAAAACCGTTGTCGTAGCCTCCACTTTTAACAATATTGTCAATTACAACGATTTTAAAGAGCCTATGACAACGGTTTTTAACCGTTGTATTTTAATATTTTTGTTGTAGTGTCCCTCTAGGGTCTTTTCCAGTAAACGGACTCCCTCTGGGGGTTTTTCCTGTAAACAGACTCCCTCTAGGGCCTTTTCCCGTAAACGGACTCCCTTTGGGACCTTTTCCCGTAAACGGGCTCTCTCTGGGCCATTTTCCCTCACAGTATCTTCATTATCATTTTCAGGAACATGTTTAGGGTTATACCTTATCAAATTTACTAAGTAGACTAATTAACATCAATTACTAATTAATTAGACTAATTAATTATTTCTCTAGACAGATCCACAACCTTAATTATTGATCATTACTCATTAAATCAATTAAATGTAATTATTACCTATCAACTTATTAATCAATCGATTACTTCAATCAAATAAATCTCATTAACTACTTGATAATTAATACGTTAATACTATTTTATTAAAACTGGGATTAAAGTTCATATTATCAATTAATCCATTACGAAATTGTTTATACAATTCCATCAACTAAATCCTAGATTAATTAACTAACCTTAATTAATTACTTAATTAATCTCTCAATCATTTTTATTAATTGATTTATCTATTAAACTAATTCAATCACTTAAGCTAATTAAATTTCTGCCAATTATTTCATTAATAATCTTAATTATGCAAACCCCTCTAATTAATTTCCTTATTATATTTAATTAATCGACTATTGCTCAAATAATCAAACTACATTAATAAATCGGTTAATATTACTTGATTGACCAATTAAATCTGTATTCAATCATATTAATCGTTAATGCAGTGAATCATATACTTCTCAATCAATTAATGAGTGCCTATTAGATCACCAATCCTTTCATCAATATATGAATAATAAATTATAAATAATTTAATTCATTAAATCTCTAATCAAGATTAGATTATCATACCATAAATAAATTATGTAGTAGACCTATTCGTTAATATATTAAGCTTAACTAACACTTGATTCAAATAAATATAATAAACCTTACGAGTTAATTAAAGAAATAAATCTTAATTTTAATTAATTAAACAACATGGTATCTACCGAAAAGTGATTAGAACTTCGTCCAATCATCACATGAACAAGAAAAGAAAAGTATATTCGTTACCAATAAAACATGAGTTTAATTTGTAATATACAAAAGCATAGAACCAAAACTAACATAACATACTAAACCTAACAAACTATAAAATTTGAAACTCTAAAGAATTATAGAAACTAATTATAAGTATTAACATAATAGGAACATGCACCATTCATTAAGTCGAAACATGATATCATAATAAGTAAACAAACCTAATCTTACAAGCTACCCAATACGAAACTTTAAAGAATTATAGAAACTAATAAAAAGCATTAACATAATAGAAACATGCACCCTTCATTGAAATCGAAACATAATATCATAAAAAGGAAAAACCTAAAACTACACAAGACTATAGAGGCTAATTAAAATAATAACATGGTTGAGAACATGCCTTAAGTACTTAGCTATTATTCCTTGTCTTCCCTTGAAACTCTAACACCGGTGGAGAAACAAAGGGTGGGGAAATCTCCTTAGGGCCAGCGGCAAGAAGAAAAACAAGTAGTGTTCTAGGTGAGGGTTTTATATAAGATGGAGACTTTATGACTTGATCTAGATTTTTATCTACTAAACCTTTATCCCTATTCAAAATTATCTAAATTTTATATATAGATATTTGCATGTCATAATAGTGTAGTTCTTAATTATTATCTACAACATATGCATTTTATAGATTATGTATATACACATGAGCCACATATAAGTTCCTATACTTTTATTTAATTCTAGATAGATTTTATAAATACTAAGTCTCATATATTATTTATAAAACTTAATACTAAGTCTAAATAGACACTTATTTCCATGGTTTATATAATTCCATATATAGTTTTACCTATTTATTTCTATTTATTATTTGTAATTACACCTTATTTTATTTTCATTATACATTGTACATACATAGTAATATTTAATTCACATATTATAATTTATTATACGTCTATATTACATTTTACATATTATATATTTTATATCATACAAAATATTTTATTTCTATATTGATTAGATAAATAATCTTTATGAATTTCTACACCCTAAATGCTAAGTCCATATATATATATATATATATATATATATTAAAAAACCTCATACTAAGTTTTATCTCTATCTTTTATCCATATCAAAATTCTCTTAATTTTATATATGCATATATATAATTTGTATGTGATAATATTGTAGTTTCTTAGTTATTGTATATATTTTACATGGTGCACTTATATATAATATATGAATCTTATATTATTTTTCTTATTGTTATTTAATTAATATTATTTTGTTTGACTATAAAAATACATATTCCGTATAAAATTAATATTTATATCTAACAATTTCCTTAATAAAATTGATCAAATTAAATTCCATAAATGTAAACTAATTAATTAACTAAATCTATATTTTTAAATTAAATAAATTTCTTAATTAAATCTAAATTCTAATCAAATATAATTAATCCAATAAATAATCTTAATTAAATAAATTTAAAATCTAATTAAATTGTAAAATCTTATATTATTTTTCTTATTGTTATTTAATTAATATTATTTTGTTTGACTATAAAAATACATATTCCGTATAAAATTAATATTTATATCTAACAATTTCCTTAATAAAATTGATCAAATTAAATTCCATAAATGTAAACGAATTAATTAACTAAATCTATATTTTTAAATTAATAAATTTCTTAATTAAATCTAAATTCTAATCAAATATAATTAATCCAATAAATAATCTTAATTAAATAAATTTAAAATCTAATTAAATTGTAATATATTCAATAACTTTTCTTAATTAAATAAATCTGAATTCTAATTAAATTATAATTTAACCTAATAAATATTCTTAATGAAATAAGCGGTCTCGGACACTACATTGATTATCATAGTTAACAAGCCTAACTCGTTAAGTGATCTCGAGTTCATTTCAAGCTCGTTTTAGAGCTCGTTTGTAGACTTGTTAAGTGAGCTCGAAAACTCATTTGTATAAATATTCAACAAACCTAACAACTAAAATAATATAAACTCAACACATCATTGAACATCCCAAACTACTACATTAAACTTCCAAACTCAACATGTTATTAAATATGTTCACGAACCCTTTAATCGAGCCGAGCTCGAGCCCGAGTTCATGATCTTATAAATGAATATGTTCTTAAGCCCTTTAAACGAGCCGAGCTCGAACCCAAGTTCACAAGTCTATAAATGAACATGTTCTCGAGCCCTTTAAACAAGTTAAGCTCGAGCCCGAGCTCTCGAGCCTATAAACAAACATGTTTGTGAGTTTACGAGCCGAATATCTTTAAGCTCGATCTCGATTTGATAAAATTGTCAAGCTCGAAATTGAGCTCGAGCTCAGCTCGATAAGCTAAACGAACGAATTTGAATGAGTTTTTTATTAAATTAAACTCCAAATAACTCACGAACCGTTTGATTTATTTATCTCCCTATCTGCTTGCAAGGGTGATGATGAAATTGTTTACCTGCACAGACTTCTCCGGATACATCCTTTCATATTGAAATATTTTTTATGGATAAATTAAAATTAGTATTAAGAGCTACATAATAATTTTAAAGGGGTTTTTTGATTAAAAACAATTTTAAATAAGTTAATAAAGAATATTTTAATAGGAAAATACTTTATAATATTTTAATTAAATTAAATTAAAAGTAAAATTATTGCTGGAATAAGAATAAGTTTAAAATGAAATGACTTTTAAAAAAAACTAAAGTTTTTTATAAAGTAAACAAGGATATATAAAGTAAACAGAATTCTATATATATAAAATTCAAATATAGGTTCAGAGGGTTTAGATATCAAGATGCTGAAGGGTGTTCGTCGTCCGCCGCCGGCTCCGTGGATTTCCTCCTCCATTGCCATCACGCAAGTGATCAATTTCGCTGCTACTTCGACGAGCCGAGAGATGGATTCTTCGAGGCCTTCCTTTCCTAGTAACTTATGGTTAGCTTCCTTATCGTTGTTTGTTCGAACCCGTCTACCAATCTCGCTTTGGAAATGTATCATTTCGGTACAATTACTGGAATTTTGTGGAACATTTTATGGGTTTTGATCGGTTTACCGTCGTTTCTCGTTGTCTTTGTTCAGGCTAAGTTCGATTTCCCTTTTCCGGATAAAATTTTAGTAAGCAGCTTTGCCCGATCCATCTTAGTGTCGCGTTTAGGGCTTGATGGTTTATACGTTGGATGTTGATTGAACTGCGGAAGAGCGGTAAAACGCTCTCTCTGTTTTGTTCTGTGTTCTGCTGAGTTAGTTTATGCTATTGGAAGTAGTCTAGCAAGAATTATTGTTGTTGCTCTTTGAGTGGATGATCACAATTAATTATTTTCATGTCATGGTTAGTGGGATCCCTGCACATTGATCTATAGCTATCATCCTTTGGCCTGCATGATTAAGCTACTTCTGGGCATTCACCTGGTTAGACATTAGAAGCTAAGCCTTTGGGTTTGACGTCTCTTTAACATCAGTTGTTGTTATCAATAATATTGAACAAATTGTTGATAGGATCAATCATGATAAGGTTGATTCTTAAATCGATCACATGAAATAGTTAACTGCAGATTGAAACTAGTTTGTTTAGGATATGAATATCACAAATCACCCCCACCATGAAACCATTGACGAAGTCTTTGTCTCCCACCATGAAATAAGTACATTGAACACCTTATATCTAGCTGAGAGACAAGAACAGTCTCCTCCGTCACAACATAAGGGCAACTACAAACACAAAGAAAAGAAGAAAAAAAAGCAATATAATGAGGTTCAGTCTAAGACCACTTCGTAGATAGAATTTAAACTGATACAATAATAAGCAAGAATGAAGAGAAATTTAGAAAAGTTACTGCTAGCATAAAAAATCACTCTTGCCCATTATATTGTTCTCGGATTAATGGAGGGAAAAAAACACAATATCACTTCACTGCATGCCTTAGATGACAAAGCCTTTATTTGAGGGAAAAAGAAGCATTCTTCTCTAGAAGCTTTCTAGCCTTCATTAGCATTTGCACACATTGGAATGCATTATTGCAGTTTTGACACACTACACTGTCAAACACTAACAAAAGGATTTTGGCACTCCTTGACTTGTAGTTTGTGTGCTTATTCATGTTAGGTTGTCCCCCTTAGCCAAAATTATTTAAATAATTTGTTGAGACTCGTTAGAATGAGATCATAATTGATCTCCCAGTTGTCACCCAGGGCTTGGTGTGGTGGTAAGAGGTAGGGTGCATTTTTCAAACAACCAGGGTTCAATCCTCACGTAGAGCACACCTACAATGATTGAACTATTGGTAAAGCTATAGTGTCACATCAAAAACCACCGCACTTTTTAGATTTACTTGGTGGACGAAATGTGGGGTTGGACTATCTACCCCAGGATTAGTCAGGTTGTAAGATCTCAATACCTGGTATAAAATAATAATAATAATAATAATAATAATAATAATAATAATCTCCTAGTTACTTAAGCTCCAATTGAAATTAAATCTCTCACTATATATATATATATATATATATATATATATATATAAACAACTTAAGTTAGAGATCTGAAGAACAATATAACAATTAATTAGCTGTAATTAATTAGATTAATCTAGCCATCCTCACTCTTTGGTTACACCATCATTGTTGCCTGCTCAGTGGTCGACTCTCCTTCCTTTTGTAACGGATGGTAGTAGCTTCACACTACTTTGGGATGATTACACCACGTTGACAACGTAGTGGGCATATTTCCTAATATGTTCTTGCAAGTTACAAAATCTCCTCCTATAATAGTTTGTTATTTTCTTATGAAAATAATGGGAGAATTTTTAAAAGGTTATTTATTTCTTAGAAAAAGTCAAGTAGAGTATTTAACTATTTATTAAAATAATTATAGTTTTTATTCAGATAAACTAAGTTTTAATTTTACGAAGAATAAGTCTTATTGTCAATCTATAAAAACAAGTTAAGATCATATGTATCAGATAAGTATTTAAATTAATACAATTTTTCTTTTGTTTTCTCGGTGAGATTCTTTTCGGTGATAGAATTTGTCCTCTAGGTGATGTTTTATTTTCTTTTTGAGATATTTATCCCCTTTGCTTCATCAATGCTCGTATGAGCTATGTTTGCTATGAAACTAGTTTCACTCACTATACATGAATGACAATAATGTTAGAGCAAAAATATAGACAAAAGCTAACCAAACTAATTAAATACATATCTCTAAAGAAAATCCACCAACAATATGCACAAATCTCAAGAAACAATTTGAAAGTTAAAAACTGCAGAATGTGAGCATAAAAATGCAAAGCGAGTGTAAGAGAAAAGTGCATGATATAAAATAGTATATCTTATGACAGAATCTAATAATCAATAAATTACAAGGTCATCATTCATATAAACATTAATTTCTTATCACATCCTAGCCACTTGACAATTGACTATATGTTACCCTGTGATTTACCTCCCTTCACATAACTTTGGGATAAGCTGTGAGGGATGCCTGAGGTGAGCGTAGTCACCTTATTGCTACAATTAATTTTTTATCACAAATTACTCTTAAAATAGATTAGATAAATATATAAAAGTTGGACAACCCACAATCTTCCTAGAGATGCATCTCAGAAAAAATGAGTAAGCGACCCATAATTCACCTAATAAGAAAATATGACTGAGACCTACAAACGCTTGAAAAGACCCAAGAGCACTTTTTGAATGCGGAGTCAATGTTCTATAATATAAGTAATTCATTTTCTCAATTTGTCATACAATTTCTTCAGAGTGCGAAGCCAAAGTTGTATAATATAAGTAATTCATTCCATTTATTAATTCAACGTAAGTAGTTATGTGACTCCTTAAAGTGTGGAGAAGTTCTATAGTGTATGTAATTCACTCCATTCATTAATTCAACATAAGTAGTCACAACTCATTCAGAGTGCAGAGTTGAAGTTTTATAGTATAATTAATTCATTCCATTCATTAATTCAACATAACTAGTCATGCAACTCATCTAGAGCATGAAGTCGAAGCTCTATAGTATAAGTAATTTATTCTATTTATTAGTTCAACATAAGCGGTCATGCAACTCATTTAAAGTGCGAAGTTGAAGCAGTACAATATAAGTCATTCATTTCATCCATTAATTTAGCATAAGTAGTCATACAACTCCTTCAGAGCATGGAGCTAAAGTTTTATATTATAAGTAATTTCATCATTTTCTTGGTTCAATATAATTAGTCACACAACTTCTTAAGGGCACGTTTGGTTCGGGGTTATCGTTGATAACCTTAGTTGGTTATCAACGATAGCCTTGTTTGGTTTAAGTAATTGGTGATTCCTGGTGATGCAACATTCCCACCACATCAGCAATTAGGGAATAGAACCAGGAATCACAAAACCTTGGAAATCTTAGGGTGCGTTTGGTTTGCACCGTTTTCATTTTCATTTTCTGGAAAACGCGCGTTTTCTAAAAAACAGAAAATGACTTTTTGTCATTCTCTGTTTTTCTAGAAAACGATAGCCAATTTTTTAGAAAACGCGCGTGGAAAACGCAAACCAAACACCGTTTTTCAGAAAACGCGCGTTTTCCAGAAAATGAAAATGGAAAACGCGCGTACCAAACGCCCCCTTAGGTTTTCTACGATTCCTGGGTTATCAATATTTTTTTCCAAAATTACCCTTCGAATCTTCCCCAACATTCTCTCGGAGCTCAACGCCCCTCCGCCTCTTCCCCAACAACCGGCGCCGCCTGCTGCCTCGCTCCACCGCCAGTTCGACCTTTCCCCCACTGGCACAGAGCAATACAGCATCGGCACAGTTGACCACTACAGCCCGACCGATGTTTACGAGCTTAAGCCAAAATCTTCTACTGCCTCCCTGAGAGATCAGAAGAGATTAAAAGTCTGCAGCGCATTTCCATCGTCGTCGACCACCACGGATGTGGCGGCGTAGCAAGTGGTCGTCGTGGACTCGCAGGAGGCCGATATCCGACTGGTACACGCTCTGATGGCGTGTGCAGAGGCGGTGCAGAAGGAGAACTTGAAGGCGGCGGGCACCATCGTGAAGCAGATATTCGTCCTCGCCGCATCGCAAGGCGGCACGATGCCCAAGGTCGCTGGATACTTCGCGGAGGCCCTTGCCCATCAGATCTACCGGTCGCATCCCCCTCGTGGCGTTAGCTGCTCGAGTACTCACGAATCCACCGCCTTCGACGACATGCTTCACCAGCACTTCTACGAGAGTTGTCCCTACCTCAAGATGGCGCCGGTAGTTCACAGAGGAGGAGTCGACGGTTCGCAAAGGAGGAGTCGGCGGTTCGTGGAGGAGACAGCACGCTGACGGCTTACGAAGGATGCGCTAGCGATCGTGGAAGAAGCATAGTAACATGAGGAAGAATCAAATTTTTTAATCAAATATTTAAATTTATTTTAATTATATTTTAAAATATATATATAAACTTATTTTAAAATTTAAAAATTAAAAATCAATTATATTTATTTATTACATATATTATCAACTTATTAATTAATAATATTATTAATTTAATTTTAAAAATTAATTAAATATCAAATTAAACAAAGGGTAATATAGTAAATATCAAATTAGATTATAGCATAACCTACGCTCAACCAAACAACATTAGGGTTATGCTTTATTCCCGATAACCTTGGTTATGTGATTACTTGGTAATCACATAACTAAGGTTATACACGATAACTTGAACCAAACGCACCCTAAGAGTGTGGAGTCGAAGTTCTATGGTATAAGTGATGCATTCATTGGTTTCTTAATTTGTTAAGTAATCACACAATTCCTTTTAGAGTATGGAGTTGAAACTCTATAGCATAAACAATTTAATCATGCCACCCTTTTCAGATCACAGAGCCAAAGCTCCAAGGAATAAATAATTTATCTGATATTTTATTTATTCGGTACACATTTGTTTCTCGCAAAGTTTCAAGGTAGTTTATACACTTTTAAGGGATTAACATTTGTTTCCATTCCTTTTATAGTTTATATTCATTAATCAATTTATCATAGCAAGTGTCTAAGAAGTAGCAAGGAGAGATAAATAGCAACAAGACCAACAAGATAAATAGCAACAAAATCAACTAAGGTCAAGCAATGTAAAAGCATATGTTAAGCAACAAGAGTAGAGACAATTATAGAAATAATTTTCTTTTTCAAACCACTTCATAACAAGCAATAAAAATCCATCTCGAAAAATAACTAGATATGCAAGTCGGGAATGAGAACAATTATTGGTTATGACTCAACACTATGAATTTAAATTTTCACATCAAGGACATGGACATCTCACAATTTACATCCAGCTGTGGACTTGAGATGTTTGATATTTATCTACATTCTAGATCCAAGATCTACCTTTAGACAAGCTTGCAATTATTTGAAACTTATAAAAATATAATGCTAACCTCAATTATTAATAGGTACTATGTTGAAGCTATTGTTATTACTCTTATGAGATTGCCTATATCTATTTGTTTCTCTACTCGTACTTTTTTTCCTTGCACCATTTAGCATTGATCATATTGTCTGACTTAATTTGTGATTCTATTGATTTCTTAGATATCTTTTGCTACATTTTTCTCTTCTTTTCCTCTCTACGTTGCATTATTTCAATCGTTGAATCTAGAATTTGTTACCGGTGATGTACTTTTTTATGGAGCAAAATGGTGGGCTAAAACCCCAAAAAAGTTATGAGACTATTAAGTGGCATATTAATGTATAGTTGAGCCTGAATTAGTCATGGTGAAGAAGACATAAGGACATGAAGGTGACATCTAGCACCTGTGGTAAGTGTCTTGGGACATCAACCATGGCCTTTGAGTTCGGTACCTGTCTTTGCCCAAATGTGAATGCCTAGCTATCTTTTTCTTTTAAAAAAATAATAAAAATATAGACATTTGCAGAAGACCAATAAAATAGTAAGTTTCTCAACACCAATCAGAAATATATAAATATGAAAAATTTCTTATCGTGTTTATTTGTCATCTTTTTACTTACTGTTTACTGTTCTGCCACTTTCTTATCTTCATATCGTTTTCAATCAACATTATTCTAGATCTTAAAATTGTATAATATGATTGCACAGTTAACTAAGAAGCAACGAGTCAAGCTCAAGCAAGTCAATTAGCTAATGTGAAGCAAAAGAACAGCATCATTACTAAGATTGTCAGCAGCTAAGAGGGGAAGGAAAAGTAAGTATGTTGTTTTGTATTTACTTGCATTTTTAATTTATTATCACAATTTTGATGATTCAATGGCTTAGAACTTAAATGGTCTCATCTTGAAGTGAAAAAGTGATATTTATTAGTCATAAGTAACTAAGGAACTGATGGTAGAGTGGGGTTTGTGACAAGCCCTTCAAATGGTTAGCACCCCGACAAGTAAACCAGGTGTCCCATTGAGCTACATCTACAGCCGACCACTTGTTTCAAGGGCTACCTTCATATGCAGCATTATGGAGCCCAATCCCATGACTTCTTCTGTAGACTACCTTGAGACTTGTCTGTGGTTTCTGTGTTTAAGTCAATAGAAACTATTACATGCTTTTGAATGAAACAAACTCTTTCAGGATCAGACTAGAGACAACCTCATATGCTCTCCATCAACAAGTTGAAGCCTACCATGACCTACACGTTTTTCTCAAGTACATATCCAGGTCACACTTTCCGGTCCTGGGGAGACAATGCCATCGTAAAAGGATGACTCCTCTCTGGCACTTTGGGACAACAAATTACGTTGCTCTCATGGCTTGATATATGTTCCGATATAGTTGAGCATATGATCTAGATACTGGTCTCTTTATGATAGGTCCAGCTTTGTAGCTCAGTAAGCATTGCTGTGAGTGATAGACACTTGATGTCTAATCGAGTCAAGTCCTAGAAGAATGATTGGATCCGACTGTGATTGAATTAGTGGGACACAATGAGGAAAGCTTCTTGAGAGGAATGATAATGAATAAGGATCAGGGCCTACTTCATCGAAGAAGAAAGCAATGGAAGAGATGTAATAACATGTTAACTTGTCAACAAAGGGCTACATACATCGTTGGTCCCCAGAACCATGGGATGGTTTGGGAGGGGGGTGGTAAATGGGTCCCTACCCTTTCAAGGCCCCCTCTGCAACACCATGTGCAACCACACAAATCCATGTCACCCAGATGCTAACAGTGTGTCCCATGATGTAGTGGAAAGGTGAGGAATCACATGGATGCATGCTTCCCATGAATAACGGTCCATTTTGATATGGGAGCTGCCATTGGTTAGGGCTGTGTTACATGCCATGCTTTCATGCTTTGAGAGTTTTAGGGCAGGGATTTGTTGGTTTTGGCACATTAGGACACTATAAAAAAGGTGACAATCTAATGTCTGAATTTCTAAGGTAAGTTGTGTAGGGGATCGGATAGTTCTGTGACAGAATAACACTAATCGCTTTTCCTAGATTTCACATTGAGCTGCAACTTCCTTGAACCTGCTTTTCCTAGATAAAATTGAATGTTAGATTAAAATTACTATGACGAGACAGTAGACGATGACGATGGCACAGTGGCTCAAAGGCACAGTAAATGTCTAAATGAAAACAAAAGATCAACATCGTGGAAAAATTATTGGTGAACATTGAATGCAACTGTTTGTCTAGAAAGTGGTGCTTTGTAGACATAGTTGGTGGACTACATACTCGATCTACAACACTTAATTAAATCTGAATTTGTATTAAAAATATACCAATACTGATAGGGCTCAATTGATACCCGAGTAATCAGACAACCTAAACTGAATTGGCCCGTGGGTCGCGATACCTAAGTTTGAGAAAACATGGGTCAGAAGAATTATCGCAATGCCTAAGACATCCACAACTACGGTCACACTTCATGCATCGTTAGTTGCAATGCGTTTTTTCACAATTAATGCAATCCGTGGTCGGTCAAGGGCGTAGAAGCATTACATGCCCACATGTCGCATCATGCCATGGTCATGTCAATTGCAAGAAAGAAGGTTGTATTTGTCTATTGACTACATTTTTCCAAATCTATAAAAAGCTAGACAATTACTAGGCTCCAAGGTAATTTGACCGATTTAAGCATCAAAGGCAATGGGTTGGATATTGCCGCACTATTTAAATGCATTCGGATATTGCCGCACTATATAAATGCATTCTCATTTAACTAATCAGGTAGCTAATTAGCTAAATACTCATATTAAATCATAAAACTAAAATTTGCAGCCACCAATTTATTAAACAGGTACTTATGCTTGTCACAAAATAAGTGAGTAGTTAATATCAAGTACACATGAAATAGCATAAACACAACTAGAATAAAAGATTACTACAAATTATTAATACTATCAACAACTTATAGTGTCATGAAATAGTATAAATATATCAATTCTCGACCTAACGCATGCTCTTGGGAAAAACGGAATCACCTACAATCCAATAGCATAAATAATTTTTAACAAGGCAAGTATTATCGTAGAATAAATTTAAATATCAAAACTATCTATTTAAGGGTATCCTTGAGTGCCCAAAGTCATTCAACTACTCATAAATACTCGAAAACACTTAACATATTGATACTGACCTGTCATGTGGCAAAAGGCGATTCGCTCGCCCCCAGCACCTCCGTCAACCCGTCCCTAGACCAACACGGAGGAGGTAAATCACGGGTGACTACTAGCCATTAGTGCAAATGGCTAAGACATGGGGGAGGTTATGCTCGGTCACGCCGAGTTTCGATCCCAAGACCTCATATGACAACTCCCCATGTCTTAACCATCGCACCGTCCCGAGGGGATAGATATTGACCCGTCATGGTAAATAAGTTCATGAGGGATACCCATTTATGTTGGGTACCTATTAAATGAGTACCTATTGTAATCCCTGAACGAGGTCGCTTTCCCGTGGAACTGTCAAACACTTTAGCATCCTACAGACACGCCTCACATACGGTGCATTAATTGCGAATGATTATTTTCATTTAATGCAAGCTCTTATGTTGCATCCAATGTTCGAACTAGGCGAGAACAGAGGCATGACTCATCCATATGCCCGAACATGACCTAACCATTTTGACTGCGAGATGGTTGGACACATAGATCATACTTTTCAGAACCCATTGAGTCACGTAAATTGTTGGGACAAGATTTGCACAAGGTGAAGTGAAACACCTAACACTATTCCCTTAATAAATAGCTCTTGTTCTTTCCCACTGCAAATTCATTTGATCGGGCTCAAACCAATTTGAGCTCAGACTTCCCACATTGGACTTTCTAACATTCGGCTTCCATAGGTTGGAGGAGACACTCAATTGCATTCATGCCAAGCTTCCTCCATAACCGTTTTCCATCTAGTCACTAAGTTTGATTGTTGATTGTACTAGATCATTGACCGGACTGGAATACCCCAGATCATGATTGTTAGCAAATAGTTAAAAACAGAAATTTTGGTAGTATTTCATTGTTTTATATTTTGGTAATATATTTTCAATGATGATGGAAAAGGATAAATTTTGTACAATTGAATTTGAATAATTAGGATGCCTATGGATTTATGACGACCACGATGATGATTCTCGTTGTTGACTTGGTGGTTATGAATCGTCAAGCACAGATATTCACAAATTTGATATTGTTCATAAGTGCTAGTTATCTGAAGTTTGACTCAATCATCCCAGTTCTTATTCTTCTCCTAAAGTAATATAAGAATATATTAGTTAGATGCTCAAATCTACGGATAAATGAGTTAACGTGTGAAACATAAAACACATACTTAAGACTGAGTGATGGTGCATAATTGTTTTCTATAACTGATGTCATGCAACTATTTGAGCACGGATCCTCTAATCTGTAAATTACAAATCAAAGGATGGTCTACTTTATGGATTGGTCTATTTTGATGGACCTATCACTTAAATAGATGGGATCCATTATAATCCATCAATCACGATTAGTGAACTATTCTCTGACCCGCAATTTACGGACCAAAGGATCCCGTCAGCAACTATTTGCGTCATACAAAAGTCTAATAGGAACACTTCCTCATATGGAATGGAAAAAATCCTATCATCAAAAAATCCAATGGCACATTTTGCTTCTGAGGAGATCGTGTTTGTTTAGCAACCATCAAAGGTCCCTTTGACATAGTCCTCCTTTCTGATTTTCTTTGGCTTAAATCTTTCTGTAAACTCATCTTGGATTCTTGCAAGTGGGTCTGCTTAATTATTGTTAGCTTGACCATAAAAATACAGATACTCTCAAAATTTGAGCAAATTTAAATTTATAAAATATTATTGCTTGATTCAACTCGGATACAATTATTAGATACTTAAACTTCGGTGCATCACCTAGATACAAATGCTCCCAAAAATATTATTTCTTGCCGTACTTGCAGATTAGGGGGTTACTCGGGCTGGTATTTCATAAGTGGGATGGGAACTTTATCATTTTGGTCTTCTTTCAAGATCTCCTTAATGGCGATGCATGTCTTTTACTAGTCAATTGGAGGCCCATCACGCAGCAAGAAGTGGGTAGAGCCCACCAAATCTTTACTGATTCACTTAACAAACTCAAATGAAACGAAGATGCATGACAGGATAATTAAATAGGTAGTTTAATTAGTGTATGAATTAATAATCCTCATAAATCATCCCACAAAGTTTTTTATTTCTTTTTGGTTTTTCAGCTTACTTTTAAATCATCTTATGCTATCCCATAATTAAGTAGATTTGGAATTTGAGTTATTTAATTCTAAGTCAGTCAATGGTAAATTCTGTAATGAAATCTCGCTATGGCTCTCTCTCTATATATCCAATACCCCTCCTGCTATCCCACAGCCACATCATTACTACACCAACAAACCTTTCTCGGTCTTCTTCCTTCTCCGATCCTTCCCCAACCTTCATCTTCTCTTCCTCACACCGAAGCAGCAGCATCTTTGACAGAAATATAATGGCTCAAGTTTTGCTCTCTAGGAAGGCTGCATGCAACGCCCATGGCCAGGACTCCTCTTACTTCCTGGGGTGGCAGGAGTACGAGAAGAACCCGTATGATCCAACCACTAATCCCACCGGCATCATCCAAATGGGTCTCGCAGAGAACCAGGTTCGTATTCCCACACTCTATGTGCATGCATTAGTTTTCTTGTCGAATCGATCGTGACCAATCGATTCGCCTAATTGCAGCTCTCTTTCGATCTCATCGAGTCGTGGCTGGAGCGCCACCCCGACGCCGTCGGACTTAGGCGGGACGGTGCCCTCGTCTTCCGCGAGCTCGCTCTTTTCCAGGACTACCACGGCCTGCCCCACTTCAAGAAAGTACGTATTTAGTTTCACTTCGATGGCGGAATTAATTTTTAATATAATTATGTTTCACGCATAATTATATCGCTTCGGGTCATGCAGGCATTGGCTGATTTCATGGGCCAATTAAGAGGAAACAAGGTGGAATTGCAGTGGCGCAACCTCGTCCTTACCGCCGGCTCCACCTCCGCCAACGAGACTCTCATCTTTTGCCTAGCCGAACCCGGCGAAGCATTCCTCATCCCCACTCCCTACTACCCAGGGTAATTAATTATATATGCATAATCACTTTTTATGGAACTAGTTATAATCATTAGCCTTAATAATTCTTATAATATTTGAACAGATTCGACCGGGATCTGAAATGGCGAACCGGCGCCGAAATCGTCCCCATCCACTGCTCCAGCTCCAACGGCTTCCGCATCACCAAGCGCGCCGTGGAAAAAGCCTACCAGCAAGCGCGCAAACAGCGCCTGAGCGTGAAGGGAATCCTCGTCACCAACCCTTCCAATCCGCTCGGTACCTCCCTCACCCACGCCGAACTCCGCACCCTCCTCGACTTCGCCCTCGCTAAGGGCATCCACCTCATCAGCGACGAAATCTACTCCGGCACCGCCTTTGCCAGCTCCCCGGCCTTCGTCAGTGTCCTCGAGGCCATGCAGGTACATCCCCTGAATCTCGACCTCGCCGACCGCGTCCACGTCGTGTACAGCCTCTCCAAGGACCTCGGCCTCCCGGGCTTCCGCGTGGGCGCCCTCTACTCCGCCAACCCGGAGGTGGTGGCAGCCGCCACTAAGATGTCTAGCTTTGGCCTTGTCTCCTCGCAGACGCAGTACCTCCTCGCGGCGCTGCTCTGTGACAATGACTTCACCGCGCACTACGTGGCAGAGAACAAGAAGAGGATCGCCGAGCGGCACGGACGGCTCGTGGAGGGGCTCCGCCGTGCCGGTGTAGAGTGCCTGGAGAGCAACGCGGGGCTCTTCTGCTGGGTGGACATGCGGCACCTGCTGCTCGTTGACACCTTCGAAGGGGAGATGGAGTTGTGGCGGAAGGTGGTGTACGAGGTGGGCCTCAACATCTCGCCGGGGTCGTCATGCCACTGCGACGAGCCCGGCTGGTTCCGCCTTTGCTTCGCCAACATGTCAGAGGAGACCCTCGACGTTGCGATGCAGCGCCTCCAAAATTTTGTCGCCTCCTCCAGCCAATGCAGCGGCCACGGAACCCGCAGCTGGCCGAGGGGGTCTATTAGCTTTGCGAGGTGGATGGTGGGCCTATCGTCGTCACGCGATCACCGGCGGTCGGAGAGAGGATACTAGTTCATTATTAAATTTATACAACCATAGGCATCATACTTGATACTTAGTGTGAATGTGCATGTCGTTATAAATATGTCCATGATCTTCTGTTTCCCCTGTTTCTTTTGAACAAAAGATCATGTAGTAAAGTTTCTCCATTCTTGATTTTTTTTTTCTTGGAGCATTGATTTGAAAGTGCCCAAGGTTTCATGTGGGAAGGAGCTGGTTTTGAGTCTATATACTTTAAAAACCCTGCAGTTTGTTTGTCTTTCATGTGGAGAGTAGTTTATTGGAAGGAACTTCTAAATAATGATTACTATGCCTCTTTTATCTTGGAAGAACTTTACGAGTAAGTAAATTTCTTCATAGATGGAGTATCTTCAATAATTTGTAGCTATGATTTTCATAAATTGTATAATAATATCAGTATTGACTTTATGATGGTCTTGAGACTGTCTTAAATATTATTGGATAAAAGGGGTAAGTTGTTTGTTGTCTTTTTGACTTCAAAATAATCATTGCTGTACCTCTTCTATCATGGAACTTTATGACAAAATATATTTCATTAGAGATGGTCTCATCTTCAATTGTGATAGTTTTGAGATCATTATAGAGGTAGGGATTAATTTTCAGTAGACACATGAAAATTTTTTTCAACCCCTAATTATTTGACCTCGCATGGATTCAAATCTTAGAAACGGTTTTTTGTAAAAAGCAGGATAAGACTGTGCACAATGAATTCTTCTCCGGAAACCCGCATGGCGAGAGTTTCATGCACGGGATTGTTCTTTTTTTTTTTAGTTATTTGACAATCAATTATAAACTGACCTCATGATTATTTCCTTTTATATAATTTAGGGATAGACCGACATAATTACCTTTAACTATAATTTACTACAATGAGATATACATATTGTCAAAAATAAAAACAAGTACTTATATTTCATAAGTTAGACCCTCTAAATTTGAAAGTCATCTCAATGGGTTTGTAGTTGTCTTTTGGCAACTTATATATAGTATATATATTTACTTTATGTTTTTTTCCGTTTGATACTACCATAAACATTGAGTTTTTTACAATTGTTTTTAAAAATTGTGATAGTTTTGAGATCCTTATAGGGTAGGGATCAATTTTGACACATATCCTTAGAAGAAAATTTCTCCCATCTTCTAATCATTTAAGAGGAGTATAAGTTAATCTTGTGATTTATATTCTTTCATATAATTTAGGACGGAATGTGAGAGATATTTAAAGTGGGTGCAATCTACAATTTGCTACAATAAGATCTTTATAAATCTTGTCAAAAATAAAACACAAACACTTATATTTGATAATTTAGACCCTCTAAATTTCTTTATAAAGAATTATATTCTTGGCAACTTTATATACTTTCTTTATATTTTTTTTTGTTTGACACTGCAATAAACATTGAGCCACTATTTGTATTTACAATTATTTTTAAAAAGTTGTGGATGCATCAATCATTTTCACCTTTGGAGATAGGAATTATTTGTTTATTATTTTTAAAATATAATTGTACTAATTTTAATTTTCGAGCCATAAACTTGTGGAGAAATAGAAAAAGATTTAAATTTCTCATAACTAATTCGTGTGGAATAAATTTATTGTAAAATAAAATAAGATAATGATACTTGAGATGCTTTAGCACTCCCTTTAATTTTCACAAGCGTGTGATACTTGTGGTCAACCTCATTTCCATCCATTTCATGAGATCGTTAAAAAGGCTTATCGAATAGTAGGGACATATTTATTATTTACAAGTGACCTTAATTAGATAGGATAGGACAACAACTTGGAGTAGGACATTTCAAGGGGGTACACCCCACAAATCTTTGAACAATATTATGTTGGTGTTGACTTCTAGGACATTAACCTTGGAAAGCTTTCATGGAACTTTGTATGAACTGTATCCAAGAATAGGCTTTAGTTCACATGTTAAAATTTCATATCGGACATTTATTCCCAAAGTATTATTAGTGAATCATAGAGCTCCTCATTGGAGAAAACGTCTCGAACAATCAATTTGGTCTAGATGATCAACATGATATGATAATGGGGTGGTGGCTGATGATATGATAATGGGGTGGTGGTCATCCCTAAAGGAGTAGTTCATCTCCCATGATGAACTAGTTGTACCTCTAGATCATACCGCTTACTTGCAAGATGTTACTACGTGGGGCTCTTCTTATTGCCAACTAACTAGCTTCTAAATATAGATTTTTTTCCCTTTTTCTATATATTACTATATCAATTAGCAACTTGCAGTTAAAATATGTTTAGTGGATAGTACATGAGGTGCTGTCACTATAAGGTCTGGGGTTCAAATTTCAGTGTAGTCAAGGTAAATGTCTCCCTTATACGCTAGTCATTATTTCAAAGGCTAGTATCCACCCGTGATTTATCTCCTTCGTGTTGACTCTGGGACAGGTTGGCAGGGGCACTAGGGCCGAGCGTAGTCACCTTTTGCCACCATATTTAACTCTTCTATAAGGCATAGATGTTAGCATACAACAATCAAGTCTTACTTCAATAGATAGGGTCGATCGGTTATATGAATCTTTATATGCTATTGAACTATATCCCCTACAATATTATCATTTATATTTAAATAAATTTTATCTTTTTTTATTATTGCTAACTAAGTTTTCTTTGGTTTTCCTCTTTTTTGTTTGATGTGTACAATTGTCATAGTTTCAAATTATCTAATTAAAAAAAAGGTAGATCCGCTACCTTAGCGGCCCCCCTAGTGTCGGCCCCACGGATATGGAAGGAGGTTCATGCAAATACACAGGTCATAGGCGCATGGCGGGGTAAACCCCAGTTCGTCAGTTCCTGAGAATCGACCCTTGACCATTACGCCAGAGATACCATACACCCACCGTCTGCGCTATGCCCTAGGGGCATCAAAGGATCTAATTAAAGCATCTATTAGTTGTCTACATACATATCTGTACCATATTAAATGTGTCTCTCCAATTTTTACCTGAATATGTATAACCCTGACTTTCTTTCTAATATTTTTTATTTCTTATCTTGTTCAGCCTTATATGTTTGCACATTTATCTTAACGTCATCATATCTACAACTCTCATCTTCTACTCATGTACTCGAGTCATAGCCTAATATTTAGCTTCATATAACATAGCAAGCATAATCGTCATTTCATCAAACTTTCCTTTTAGTCATAGAGGTACTTTACGATCACAAAGAACATCTGACACCTTCCTCCATTTTAATCATGCTGCTTGTTTTCTATGTAAGTCATCTCTCAATCTCTTCGTCCTTTTGCAAAAAATGATTATAAATACTTAAAGCTCTTAATTATAAACAATACCGTCTCTTATTTTAATAATTATTTTATTACATCTAATATTATTAAACTTAAATTTCATATATTCTATCTTTACTCAATTAAACCTTTCACTTCTAATATTTCTCACCATGACTTAAATCAGTATTTACCGCTTCACTATCTTATTTATCAAAACAATGTCACCTATATTGAGGTTTGTATATATCTTTTAAATTATTTTTAATATTTGATGATATAATTCTTTTGGCAATCCAAGTATCTAGCTCTTCGAACTGACTAATCCTAGAGGTTACCAGTCCGACCCCATAAAAAATTTTCATTAATCATCAAGGTAAATTGAGAAATGCTCGCAGAAGCCTATCTAAGTGATCAACGTTCTTAGAGTTATTGCACCACTGAAAAAAATCCCTACATTGTGCCGTAGTTGAGGTTAGAACCTTAGATACATAATTAATTTTCAACGGATACAAAATGTCTCGTTGGATTTCTGACATCTCCCGTATAAATGGTTGCTTTGCTAAGGTAAAATGTCCCTGTGAATTATCTACCTATATTTTACTGTGGAGCTAGTAATATTGTGTCGTTTGGGATGAGGGATATTACTTTTTAATCTAATAAAATTAAACTCCATGGCCTGGGGGCATGGTGCGGTGGTAAGAAATAGGACGAACTCCCATGCAATGAGGGTTAGAATCTCTTATAGGGTATTTCATACGCCCACAATATTCGAACCACTCGTGATGCTAGACTGTCAACTAAAACTCATCAGTGTTTCTTGAATTTACCCTAATGACTAATGAAAAACTTTTATAAGATGGGATCGATCACCTTCGGGATTAATCGGTTTGAAAATTTAGATTTATTCTTTTTAGATTATAAAAATAAATAAATAAATAAATAAATAAATAAATAAAATTAAACTTTTTTTAATCCATAATAATTATTCAAAAAATTGGATATTTGGATTTTTTTTAAAGATGATTTAAATTAAACTCCTTTTTTTAATGAATATTAATTGTTATACGAATTTAAGCCTTTAATTTATCAAATACAATTGACAGTGTGAACACGGAGATATAGAAAATCACGATGACTTTTTTTTAAGTAAAAAGTCAAAATGCACTACTTAGAAATAATGAACTATCTCTGCCATGAATGTGATAGTACTTTCAGTTGAATTTTTACATGTTCATTTATTTTGGTTAAATAAATGTGGCCTTTCCACCTAGAAATTTGGTTTGTGTATACTCAAAGAAAGTTAATTTTGAATTTGCTACACACCTTGTCCTCTTTCTTTGACTTTGCAACTACAACTCAAATTGTCGGCGCTGTTCGTAACTAGTTTAATCAAACGCCGCTTTTGGAATGTGATTAATTTCTATAGAGGGCCACCTCGCACAAATTGTTATAGAGGACCTCTCTATAACCTTCCAACATGAAGAAGCTAGGGTTAATCAAACGAATAAGAAAATATCATATGACTAGAAAATCAATAATGTTATTGTAAGCAAACAATATTGTGAGTTGGATCTAAATATACATTTACCTCGTTCTTTTTTTTCAAGGATCTTTGATATGAAAATGATAATTTAATTTGTATGGACTTATAAGCCGGGTCGGGGTCAGTGTTATGCTATTTGGATGACTAAAATTTAAAACAAAGTAATTCAAGAGCTTAGATTTATTATCTATGAACTGAATAAATCATATTAACTTGAAGATAGTTCGTGTCACGCTTCGGGGTAATTCTCGCACGTTAGGAAGTATCTCACTCGGATAATATAAGAAAATAAACCTAAAAATTTTGTACAGGATAATCAAGAAACGATAAATTATCCTAAAATCTGGAATAGTAAATTTAATTTTCTCCTTAGTTTCTACATAGGATAAAATTTATTTCCACTTTTTTTTCATATAAATGTTTCTTTACTTCAACTCCCTAATACATATCGATTTATCTAATTATCCTTATTTTATAGGTACAAAAAGTCAATTTCTCCTAAATGTAACACATTTAAAATAGAATCTAATATATTTTCTATCAAATTAAGCATGACTTTTTTCGCCTGATCAATTGATTGATACACTTAATTCTAATTAATTGATGTTAAATTTAGAAGGAATTATACTTTATTTTAAATTTTTTGTACCTGTAATAAATAATGAGGAATTATGTTCTATAAAAATAATAATATAATTTCTTTTAAATTCAACGTCATTTAATTTAATAGAGTATATCAATTGATTTGATAAAAAATATATTAGATTCTAGTTTAAATATATTGAATTTAGAAGAAATTATATTTTATTTTAGATATTTTTATCTGAAAAAATTAAGATAATTAAATAAATCAGCCTGTATTAGAAAGTTTAAATAAAAAAACATCATGCAGAGAGTTGAAATAATTTTTTTCTGAAATAAGTACGGATGAGGAAGTTAAATTTATATAGAGTTTAGAACAATTGTGTGTATTAGTTTTTCTGTACCATGAAAACTACATAGAGAAAGCAACTGATAAAATATAATGAAATAAAAATCGTCTTTTTTTGGCCACCATAAAAATAATTATAATATTAAAATGGTATGCTTACAAAATTGGAAGTCAAGTACAAATTACTAAGTAATAAAAAATATATGTATGAATTTAATAGGAAGTCAAGAAAATAAAATGCATCATAATATATTATTCTTTGACTTATACATACGTAGATATATAAATATATCTATAATCGTATTTGATAGTTCAAATGCAAAAGTATCACAAGATTTCACTCATCTAAAATTTTCACAAATAAGAAAAGGTATATTCATTTTAGACGTCCTTCAGAGTTTATTTTTAGATTATATAAAGAGAGATAAATTATAATATCAATTTATAATCGACTGTTAAATTAATTAATTAAGGATGAAAAAAAAAAAATTTCAAGGATATGCATCTATCAGAAATTAATCTCTTACTTTATTATAGTATCTCACGGGGACATAAGAGAATCCAAATACGAGACATGGTGAAGGTTATTATATCTAGGGTTATAAATGAATCAAGCGTTCATAAACAAACTTGGTGTTCGACTTGGTAAGAGCTTGTTTATGTTTGTTCAATATACATAAGATTAATTAAACAAACAAGCTTGAATAGCTCGTTAAACTAAACAAACAATCTTGAACATGTTCAGATCGTTAGCGTTCGTGAACAATATTTGTGAACAACGTTCATGAACCATATTCATTAATAAAACTCTTTTCAATATGCTAAATAAATAATAAAATAAAATAAAATAAATTTAAATTATCAAGCTCAATAACTAATCAAACAACTAAGAGTTTCAAACAATCAAACTATTAGTTAGAGCCCTAGAGCCAATCATTTGATGATTGTTGTATGGACGCATTGTATCATATTCTTGTATATAAATAAAAGCATTTGTTTTGATTATTATACTTACTTGTATTGGTGCCAAATAACTAAGTATAATAGCGTCCTTGAGTACAAGGTTCTTACCTATATCAATCGATTGGTTGAATCGATAGTGAGATGATATAGGGAATACTACTTTTAATCATTCCTAGTCAAGTATTAACATTCAGGGACAATGTTAATGCGACGAGACTAGCATGTAGGTCAACTCGATGACTTGATCTCACAAGTCATGGATATAGAGATATCAAGTTGACACATGTGTATGCATTGGATAATGTATACTGAATGACCCGCCATGAGAAAGTATCATGGATCGTTATATGAGTGTCATATACTTTCTCATGTGGCTATTAGTATGACTACTAGTCCTTGGACCTGAAGTCATCATGGTTCCCTACATAAGGAGTTACGTACTTTGGTTTCGTCAAACGTCACCCGTAACTGGGTGGACTATAAAGGCGATTACTGGGTATGTAACAAATTATTCGGAGGGATGTGAGTGATGTAGATGGGATCTATCCCTCCTATATGACGGGAGAGACATCGATATTCTTGATAGAGTGAGACCACTAAGTGCATGGCCATGCCCAAATGAGTCAATATAAGATATTGAGCTCATTTGATCGAGTGAGTCTACTTGGAGTTCAAGATTTAGATTGATTAGAGGATGACACGGTCTATGCCTCACATTGATCAATCTAGATGTCTAGGATAGAAAGACACTTGTCATATATTGTGAGGAGTCACAATTAGTAGTCACAAGGTGATGTTGGATCTCAACATTCTTGGAACTTGGGTAGTAATGATGTGTTGCTAGATACCGCTCATTACTTATGCTTCTAAATGGGTTTAGGAGCATTGCCAACGTTACAAGAACCTATAGGGTCACACACAAAGGGCAATTAGATGGAGATTAGGTTCATTTGATGAACCTAAATGATTAGGTTCATATGATGAACCAAATTGGATTAAGAGTAATCCAAATTAAGCTAATTGAGTTGGACTCAAGTTGGTTCATGTGTTAAGTGAGTCTAATTTGGACTTAGACTCATTTAATTAATTTAATTCAATAAATAGAGATTCATTAAATTAAAATTGACTTGAACAAATAGTTAGATTAGATCAACCAAGGGAGAGAAGTGGTCAAGTTTGACTTGACTTAAGTAAGAAGATGAAGAGTCAAGTTTTGACTTGACTTTGATTTGACCAATGCCATATCATCAAGGCTTCTTCATTTGGTCAAGTTTGACTTGACCAAATGCCACCTCATGGAGGAGATCAAGAGACTTGACTCTTGATATTCCGTGGGGGTTACAAACCATTATGTGGCCGGCCACCTTTAGTGTGGATGATATTGATTTTTTCATTCAAGGCATTCATTCCATCTTCTTCCTCTTGCTCTCAATTTTCTTCTCCCTCTCCTCTCTTGGCCGAACACTTTATAGGTGCTAGCACACCTTTTGTTTGGCCTCTCCATCTCTTGCTTGTGTGGATACACATAGAGAAGTGTCTACTTTGACACTTTCGAGATCCGGCGAACCGAGGACTAGCGGGATTGCGAAGGGTTTCGCATCAAGGGTAAAATTCCTTCTCCTTGTAGATCTAGTTTAGAACTAGTGTAAGAAACTCGTACTCGTAATGTTTTCGAAATTTTAATCTTCGCACGGATCCGGTGGCTGGGGTTTCGGGGTTTCCGCAACGCAAAAAGCGGTTTTTGCGACCCGAAAATGCCAACAGTGGTATCAGAGCCACGTGCGAAGTCTTGTACGAGTTTAATTTGTATTTTTAAGAAAAATATCAGTTCTTTAACTTTCTGTAATTTTATGATTCTTATGGGTATTTTTCTCGTAGAAGCGAAGCACAAGTGTTTCGACACTTGTATGCTTCGGTTACCGAGAAGATTTTTCCAAAATAGCAAGGTTTCGCCCCAAATCTTTTTGGGACGGCGGGCTAAGGCGATGTAGGATCACTAAGAAACACTCGCGATGGTTATATCGCGGGTAGGGACACTGCCCCTGACCCCGCAAGGGGCTTCGTTCCGTGATTGCGCCCGAAAACCCGCTAAACAGAACCCCCGAGAAATTTTCTCATAAAAATTGTAAAAATTGTAGTAAAAATTACAGAAAATTATAGAAAATACATAATTTAGAATTATGTATTATTTTATAATAGTCATGGCCCAAAAGACCCAAATTGGATTTGAAAATTATGTTGAAATTCATATTACGGCCTGCGCGCCGTCATTTGTGTTGTGTGTGCTGTATACTTGATACGCGACCTGCGCGTCGTGCCTCTCTTTTATTCTTGTTGTAAATTAGTTTATACTCGAATGTAACTCTAGTTTCAAAATTGTAATGTACAAAATTGGAGCGGTGGAAGGTCCACTCGAAACGGAGTTACGAGGAGGGTGCGAGCAACACAAGGTTGTCAAAGGGAGGAGCTTGAGAAGCTGTTGACCCTAGGTTGACCATCCGATCTTCTCATTGGCTTGAGAAGATCGTAGTAGGGTCATGACTAATCACAAATAGTATAATTAATTGCTTGTGTGTGTGTATTTGATGCATGCTAGTAAAGCAGTTAATTAGCGCCTTAACGATTAGATTAGATCTAAATCGTGTATAAGATGCATCCTACGATTAGATTAGATCTCAATCGTGTCAACTCTAAAATGCCTACCATGCCGTGATACCTATCACTACCTCGATCACATGTGTTGTTGAATCTGCCAAAGCAGAGCAACACATATTATCTTAGTAGGGTACGGAGGGTAATCTTGGTCCCGCCTATCAACGCATGGGTGAGTAGAGACTCAATTTGATTGAGTACAACTAGTTAAATCGAGTTTAACTGTAGGCATTCTTCCAACAGTTAAAAAGATAGGACATAAATCACATTTATATTAATTCTTTGGCGTATTAGCCAAAGCTAACTCAAGTTTTAATATAACTGCGGATAATGATCCTATAAATAAGAGTTGCATAGAGATGTAATTGGTAAATCGTTATCTACCGATTATACTAAATCTTGGGCGTATTAGCCAAAGCTAACTCAAGGGTTAGTATGATGTGGATCTTGTCCCACATGAATTATAGAATTCAATGGGAGCATCATTTAATTAAAGGCCTAATTTTTCTGTTGCAGATAACCATGACGTCAAACACGAACATCTTCTCTCTGCGTTTTGTCCTTGACAAGGACAAGCTCAACGGAGCAAATTTCCTGGACTGGTACAGGAATTTGAGAATAGTTCTCACCAGGAACGTAAACTGTACGTTCTGGAGCAGCCCATTTCGGAGGCTCCTCCTGCCAATGCCATCCGAGCAGACAAAGATGCTTACAAGAAGCATCAAGATGACGCATTAGATGTATCATGTCTAATGCTCGCGACCATGAACTCTGAGCTTCAGAAGCAACATGAGTTAATGGGTGCTTATGATATGGTTGAACATCTTCGTCAACTATATCAAGGACAAGCGCGACACAAGAGATTTGAGATCTCAAGGGCACTATTTCAGTGCAAGATGTCAGATGGGGCTCCCGTAGGTCCATATATACTCAAGATGATTGGGTACATAGAAAACCTACAGAGGTTGGGGTTCCCACTTGGCCAAGAGCTGGCCACTGATCTGATCTTGCAGTCTTTGCCAGATAGCTATAGTCAATTCGTTCTAAATTATAACATGAACGAAATTGACAAGCCACTGCCTGAGATGCTTAGCATGTTAAGAACTGCTGAGCTCAACCTTAAGAAGGTTAAGCCCAACTCTGTTCTGATGGTTTAGAAATATAAGGGCAAGGGCAAGCCCAAAGGCAAGGGAAAGTCCCAAGCCAAGGGCAAAGGCAAGGCACTAAAGCCTAAAGGAGGGGTCGCCAAGGATGCTACCTGTTTCCACTGCGGTCAGACCGGGCACAGGAAGAGGAACTGCAAGGTGTACCTGGAAGATCTTAAGAAGAAGCGAAGTGAGACTTCCACTTCAGGTATATATGTTATAGAAGTCAATCTATCTATTTCTTCATCATGGGTATTAGATACCGGATGTGCTTCTCACATTTATACTAATGTGCAGGCGCTGAGAAATAGAAGGGTATTGACAAAGGGCGAGGTGGACCTACGAGTAGGCAATGGAGCACGGGTTGCTGCTGTTGCTGTAGAGACTTATTTTCTATCTCTACCCTCTGGGCTTGTACTAGAGTTGGATGATTGTTGTTATATGTCTGCTTTAACTAAGAACATAATTTCAGTTTCTTGTTTGGACAAGAAAGGTTTCTCTTTTATAATAAAGGACAAATGTTGTTCTGTTTATTTAAAAGATATGTTCTATTGTAGTGCACCTATGATGAACGGACTCTACATTCTAGACCTTGAAAGCTCTATCTATAACATAAGTATTAAGATATTCAAGTCAAATGACATGAACCAAACTTATCTCTGGCACTGTCGCTTAGGTCATATAAATGACAAGCGCTTATCCCAGCTCCATAAGGATGGTTTGCTGGATTCATTTGATTTTGAATCTTATGAGACGTGCGAGTCATGCCTACTAGGCAAGATGACCAAGACTCCTTTTAATGGGCACAGCGAAAGAGCGACTCATTTGTTAGGACTTATACATAGTGATGTATGTGGCCCTTTCAATGTCGCTGCTAGAGGCGGTTATAGATACTTCATCACATTTACTGATGACTTCAGTAGATATGGTTATGTGTATTTGATGACACATAAGTCTGAATCCTTTGAAAAGTTCAAAGAATTCAAGAATGAAGTACAAAACCAGCTTGGCAAGAGTATTAAGATACTTCAATCAGATCGAGGTGGGGAATACCTTAGCCATGAGTTTCGTGACTATCTACCTGAGTGTGGGATTCTATCCCAACTCACTCCTCCTGGAACACCACAGTGGAATGGTGTATCCGAAAGGAGCAATCGTACCCTATTAGATATGGTACGATCTATGATGAGTCACACAGATCTTTCGACATTCCTTTGGGGCTATGCTCTAGATATGACAACTTTTATACTCAACCGAGTTTCATCCAAGGTCGTGATAAAGACACCATATAGGATATGGACTGGGAGAGATGCACATGTGTCTTTTATGAGGATTTGGGGTTGTGAGGCTTACGTTCGATGTCAAGTCTCAGACAAATTAGGACCCAAATCCGACAAGTGCTACTTTATTGGATATCCCAAGGAAACTAAGGGATATTACTTCTACATTTCCAGTCAGCACAAGGTAGTTGTGGCAAAGATTGGGGTCTTTCTAGAAAGAGACTTTGTTTCTAGAAAGACTAGTGGGAGTACGTTCGATCTTGAAGAAGTTCAAGATGCGGACCATAGCACTGAAGCCTCGATAGAAGTTGAACTGGAACCACAAAATGTTGTAGATGATGTTGTTCCACAAAGAGTTGAGGAACAACAACCAGTTCAAGTAGACATACCTCTTCGCACGTCAGCCTGAGAGATACTCATTTCTCTTGTCTGACCATGATGACATTGTGCTCATAGAGGATGAGCCCACCTCCTATCAGGAAGCTGTGATAAGACCATATTATGAGAAATGGCTAGAAGTCATGAGATCCGAGATGGAATCCATGTACACTAACCAAGTATGGACTTTGGTTGATCCACCTGAAGGGGTCAAACCCATTGGGTGTAAGTGGGTCTTTAAGAGAAAGACTGACATGGATGGACTTATTTATAAGGGTCGCTTAGTAGCTAAAGGTTTCAAGCAAATTCATGGTATTGATTATGATGAAACCTTTTCTCCAGTAGCGATGTTTAAGTCCATTCGGATCATGCTTGCTATTGCAGCATACCATGACTATGAGATATGGCAGATGGATATCAAAACCGCGTTTCTGAATGGAAACCTGCTCGAGGATGTGTACATGACACAACCTGAGGGATTTGTAGATCCACAGCATACTAGCAGAGTATGCAAGCTGCATAGGTCCATTTATGGACTAAAGCAAGCTTCTCGGAGCTGGAATCTTCGATTCGATGATGTAATCAAACAGTTTGGTTTCATCAAAAACGAAGATGAGCCTTGCGTCTACAAGAAGGTTGTAGAGAACACAGTTGTCTTCCTTATATTGTATGTGGATGACATACTACTCATTGGGAAAGACATCCCTTTGCTGCAGTCTGTCAAGACTTGGCTAGGGACTTGTTTCTCAATGAAGGGCTTAGGTGAAGCATCCCGCATTTTAGGCATACAGATCTATAGAGATAGATCTAAGAGGTTGCTTGGCCTAAGTCAGAGTACATATATTGACAAAGTACTCCTTCGGTTTGCCATGCAGAACTCCAAAAAGGGATTTCTGCTGATGTCACATGGTGTGAGTCTTTCGAAGACTCAAGGTCCCTCTTCTAGAGAGGAGAGAGACTGCATGGTTCAGATCCCTTATGCCTCAGCCATAGGATCTATCATGTACGCCATGCTATGTACTCGTCCTGATGTCTCGTATGCTTTAAGCATGACGAGCATATATCAGTCAGATCCAGGTGAAAGTCACTGGATAGCGGTCAAGAATATTCTTAAGTACTTAAGAAGGACTAAAAAATATTTCTTGATAAATGGAGGCAATGACGAGCTAGCTGTAAAGGGTTACAGTGATGCCAGCTTCCAGACCGACTAGGATGATTATCGATCGCAGTCAGGGTTCGTGTTTTGCATAAATGGTGGTGTTATGAGCTGGAAGAGTTCGAAGCAGGACACAGTAGCTGATTCTACGACAGAGGCCGAGTATATTGCTGCATCAGAAGCAGCAAAGGAGGCAGTTTGGATCCGCGAGTTCATCACTGAACTTGGGGTGGTTCCTAGCATTGCTGACCCTATTGAGCTCTATTGTGACAACAATGGAGCAATTGCGCAGGCTAAGGAACCTCGCTCACACCAACGGACCAAACACATACTACGACGCTTCCATCTCATTCGAGAGATTATCGATAGAGGAGATGTGAAGATTTGCAAAGTACCCACAGAGGCTAACATCGCAGATCCCTTGACCAAGACTTTGGCACAGAGAAAGCATGAAGGTCACACTAGGTCATTAGGCCTTAGAGCCTACACTGATTGGCACTAGTGCTAGTGGGAGATTGTTAGTTAGAGTCCTAGAGCCAATCATTTGATGATTGTTGTATGGACTCATTGTATCATATTCTTGTATATAAATAAAGGCATTTGTTTTGGTTATTATACTTACTTGCATTGGTGCTAAATAACTAAGTATAATAACGTCCTTTAGTAGAAGGTTCTTACCTATATTAATCGATTTGTTGAATCGATAGTGAGATGATATAGGGAACACTACTCTTAATCATTCCTAGTCAAGTATTAACATTCAGGGACAATGTTAATGCGACGAGACTAGCATGTAGGTCAACTCGATGACTTGATCTCACAAGTCATGGATATGGAGATATCAAGTTGACACATGGGTATGCATTGGAGAATGTATACTGAATGACCCTCCATGAGAAAGTATCATGGATCATTATATGAGTGTCATATACTTTCTCATGTGGCTATTAGTATGACTACTAGTCCTTGGACCTAAAGTCACCATGGTTCCCTACATAAGGAGTTACGTACTTTGGTTTCGTCAAACGTCACCCGTAACTAGGTGGACTATAAAGGTGATTACTGGGTATATAACAAATTATGCGGAGGGATGTGAGTGATGTAGATGGGATCTATCCCTCCTATATGATGGGAGAGACATCGATATTCTTGATAGAGTGAGACCACTAAGTGCATGGCCATGCCCAAATGAGTCAATATAAGATATTGAACTCATTTGATCGAGTGAGTCTACTTGGAGTTCAAGATTTAGATTGATTAGAGGATGACACGGTCTATGTCTCACATTGATCAATCTAGATGTCTAGGATAGAAAGACACTTGTCATATATTGTGAGGAGTCACAATTAGTAGTCACAAGGTGATGTTGGATCTCAATATTCTTGTAACTTGGATAGTAATGATGTGTTGCTAGATACCGCTCATTACTTATGCTTCTAAATGGGTTTAGGAGCATTGCCAACGTTATAAGAACCTATAAGGTCACACACAAAGGGCAATTAGATAGAGATTAGGTTCATTTGATGAACCAAATTGGATTAAGAGTAATCCAAATTAGGCTAATTGAGTTGGACTCAAGTTGGTTCATGTATTAAGTGAGTCTAATTTGGACTTAGACTCATTTAATTAATTTAATTCAATGAATAGAGATTCATTAAATTAAAATTGACTTGAACCAATGGTTAGATTAGATCAACCAAGGGAGAGAAGTGGTCAAGTTTGACTTGACTTAAGTAAGAAGATGAAGAGTCAAGTTTTGACTTGACTTTGACTTGACCAATGCCACATCATCAAGGCTTCTTCATTTGGTCAAGTTTGACTTGACCAAATGCCACCTCATGGAGGAGATCAAGAGACTTGACTCTTGATATTCCATGGGGGTTACAAACCATTATGTGGCCGGCCACCTTTAGTGTGGATGAGATTGATTTTTTCATTCAAGGCATTCATTCCATCTTCTTCCTCTTGCTCTCAATTTTCTTCTCCCTCTCCTCTCTTGGCCGAACACTTCATAGGTGGTAGCACACCTTTTGTTTGGCCTCTCCATCTCTTGCTTGTGTGGATACACATAGAGAAGTGTCTACTTTGACACTTTCGAGATCCGGCGAACCGAGGACTAGCGGGATTGCGAAGGGCTTCGCATCAAGGGTAAAATTCCTTCTCCTTGTAGATCTAGTTTAGAACTAGTGTGAGAAACTCGTACTCGTAATGTTTTCGAAATTTTAATCTTTGCACGGATCCAGTGGCTGGGGTTTCGGGGTTTCCGTAACGTAAAAAGTGATTTTTGCGGCCCGAAAATCCCAACACAAACAAGCTTGAATTGAGAGTTTGATAACATCTAAATGAACCAAGCTCAAACCAAGCTCAAGTCAAGCTCGAACCAAACTTGAATTGAGAGTTTGATAACATTTAAATGAACCAACTCGAACCAAGCTCAAGTCAAGCTCGAACCAAGTTTAAATTGAAAGTTTGATAACATCTGAACGAACTAAGCTCAAGGCAAGGTTCAAACAAGCTCAAACTCATAAAAAATAAACCAAATCAAGGTTGAACACTCATTTCAAAAACTTGGTTCATTTTAAGCTCAACTTGGTTACCTTATCAAGCAAGCTTAAATACCTCAAAGCTCGGCTCGGCTCAACTTATTTACCGTCCTAATTATATGTGAAATGTGTCACTTGGTTCTCTTAGCATAATTGCAGCCTTGGCAATATTTTGCCAAAGGTTAAGAGTTTAAATGATGATATTATTGGAAAGGATTTAATCTTGTCAGAGATACATCTCAAGGTAAAAATATGTATATACTAGTTTTTTTGAAGTCTTTTTAAAAAATTAAATTATTATTATTAATTAAATGATATATATATATATACACACTGGCGGAGGCCGGGGCACGAGGGGGTGCTTCCGCACCCCCTTGCTTCTGACAAAAAAAAATAAAAAATAAATATATAATCATGATTAGAAAATAAAAGGCATAATTATAATTTCTTAAATTTATTGGACTTTTTTACAAAATGTCAAAAAAACACCTTTTCCTTTCCTTTCTCATTGCCGAATCGTTTCCAAGCAGATTTCGTTTTATTTCTTTCTCATTCCCGATCCTTTTTTTTTTTCTAAATCAACTCTTTCTTCTTCAAACTAAATCCTAATAGCACTAAGAGATCTCATTGTTTCCCCCTCTCTGGTCTCCTCAAATCATTGCACTCATCTTTGTCGCCTCTTCACTTCGCCGTCGCCTCATGCCAGTGACACCGCCTTTGAACACCCCTCTAAATATTTATCTGGATCCGCCATTATATATATATATATATATATATATATAATCTTAAATGAAATAGTACCATTCCAAGAGGGAAAAAATTTACTATGAACACTGAATTCATGTGAAGGCTCCTTGTACATCCATAGAATATCATTGATTCAGCTCCTTGTGCATCCATAGAATCACATTGATTCAATCTCAACCACTGCATGTTAATAGTTTAAGAGTAAATCATAACTTAACCTTATAACTAATCTTCAATCAGAATTTCAAAGTATGAATGAAGATTCTACATTAACAAGCCAAAAAGGAAAGAATCATCGTCGAATGGGAAAATCCAAAGACAAAAGCACTTGGATCTAACTTATCTAATAATCTAAAGGTACATTTGATTTAAATTATCATGTATAATTTTAATTATATGATTATAAGATAATTATATAATTAAAATTATGAGGAATAAAATATAACCAAATGTTATTTGGTTCTAACTTAAGTAATACAATCAAAAATTATTTGTTTGAATATTTTAATAAATAACTTAATTTAATATTTTACTGTATTATCCTAAGTTACAAAATCAACCATATATATTATTATTATATTATTATTTAAACTCTACGTTTTTTTATATGTTTTTTTTCATTTTTTTCTTTTTCACATTTTCTTTATTTTTATGTGTTTTTTTTGCTTTTTTACATTTTTTGTTTTTTTATTTTTTTACGCTTTTTAATTTTTTATGTTTTTTCTATTTTTCTATTTTTTTTTATTTTTACGTTTTTTTATTTTTTTAGGTTTTTTCTTATTTTAGAACTTTTTTTATTTTTAAAATTTTTTTATCTTTTTTTTATTTTTTTCTTTTATCGGAGGATATTTTTGGTAAAAAAAATTTGTTAATCCCAAAATAAAAGAAAACCTCGATTTTTTTATTCCAGTTTGCATGTCCTTTTGCTAACATGTCGAACATGGAACATTACTCAGGAATTATCAATTACCTAAACCAAACAAGGTTTTCGTTCATAATCTTGTATGGATAACCAAGATTATCAAGGATAACCTGTAAAATACCGAAAATGAGCGAATCACCATAAGGGAATTTTTCAAAATTTTTAAAAATTTTCTAGAAATTTTTCGGATGTCGTATGGTGTAGGTTACAGGGATCAATTATGGGATCAAGGGAAAGCTTGTTTAGGCTACCCCATTTAAGCAAGGAAAAGTTTGCTTTTTCTTTTATTTTTCCTTTTCTTTTTCCTTCTCCCCACACGTCGTGCCCTAACCGTTCCTTTCCCAACCGGCGCCACACGCGACGGTTTCTGCTTCCTCGCGATTTAAGTCGTGGTCGAGGATTTTTGCATCTTCTTCTGCTTCTTTCCCTTCTTCTTCCCTGCCTCCGTCGCTGAGATCAGGGCGCGTCGCTCGCCCTTGTGCGCCAGCGCCGCGTGATCTGTTTTCCAGCATCCCCCTTTCTTCCGTCACGCTGAGCATCTCCTCTTCCCCGATCGCGATCTTCTTCTTTCTCCCCTCTAGTCGCAGACACCAGGAGATCGCCTGAAACCGAGCCTCTCCCTCTTCGTGAGTTGCTGCCGCACCACTGACGGACCTCACCGTGCCCTAGTTTTCTTCGCGTCTTCTTCCTGGGCGATCGACGACTCTTCCCTCAGTCGATCCCTTCCCTTCAGTCGGGGTGTCCTCACGACCTCAAGCTCCTTAGCGTGCCCTAGATCACCGACGTCGATTGGGGCTCAGAGCACAAAGGTGAGGATCCAGATCTGGCGATGATCTCTGGAGGCGACTAATCAAGGTAAGGCAGTGACGAGAAGTTTATGGATTCGAGGATCTTGTTTTGATTTGGTCTTTCGGCTTGTGACCTTCTTCCTGTTCTACACTAGGAGGAAGATCTTGGATCAGTTCTTGCTGTTTTCCCCTAATCAGAGCTTGGACTCCTTCTTCCTTGCGGAGGAAATTTAGGGCTATTGGTTGGAGGTAAGTGTCATACCTAGCCGTGGATTTGGACTTGATTCTCTGTTTGGGTGTCAATTGCTTGTTCTCACCTTGATTCGGAATCACAGCAGATCGGCTCACTTTGTACCAGCAGGGGCTGAATGCTCTAGATCAACAAGCACGGCTGTGAAGTTGCTTGTTCTTGTTCCAGCAGCTGCTTACCTTGAATTCCAGCAGCAAACAATCCTTCACCAGCAGCAATCAACGTCTGTGAATACGGCTGTGAATTGAGGTAAGGAGTAGGGTAATGAAATGAATATTGTTTATGTGTTTGAATTAGGTATGAGGTAGATTTCATGATTAGCATAATTGATTTAGGTTTAGATTATTAATCTAATGGATTGATTAGGGATTAGGTAACTAACCCTAATTAACCGTTGGATTTAATTTAGGTAGGTTGAAATTTATGATTTAGGGTTTTTTCCTAAATTGTTCTTAAGAATTTTATTTAGCTATTCATTTGAGTTGTAGCTAAATAAAAATGTATATATATTGGTGACATAGGACTTTGATGCGAGATGAGCATCTCGACGTCGGATTTGGACCGGATTGGATCTTTCTATTGGAGGCGGGTACTTTGACTTATCTTTTTAGACATGTCATTTGATATGCATAGTAGTTTTTTTAACAAGTAGTAATGATTATGTTTCATATCTGCATCGGTTGGTCACTACCCGATATATGTTACATGCTTGTTTTTGCTTACCTGTTATGCATTTTATGTTAGTACCCACTTGATTATATATGCTCATAGAGGTAGTGACATATCATGCCTTATTATGTTCAGGACCTAAGTTTTTATACCATACCTGACCTGTGTACCTTAAATCTTCGGATTTGACCCATCGATGCTAAGGTACACATTATATATATATATATATATATATATATAGATTGTCATGCTTAGTGTCATGCATTATCTCGCATGATTACATGCTACGCGATAGTCGGCTCCATTATTGTTGAGCACATCACCAATTACATGGATCTACACATACAACCACTCATAGGTTAGTGGTTTTTATCAGGTAGGGTGTGTTGCAGCAGCTAGCTCTGTCAAGGGCTCCGTTGGTCCACTCATGGGTAGTGTGACGCAGCGTTGTAACAAGACAAGGATCCCTCTTCTGGATTGTCTTAGGGAGATGAGAGCATTGAGCTCCCCCACTTATGATTTGGGGTAAGGAGGATAGGTGTACTCCGACAGCATCCCGTCCACTCGGTCACTCAGAAGCAGTGATGGCAGAGTGCACAGTTGTCACAGCCCTACCCACTCGGTCTCACCATCGTGTGTGAGACGGCTGACTGGCAGTAGAGGCGACCAGGACATGTCATTGGCATCATATGCATTGATGCATTTATTACTTATGTTTGCTACACTTATTTGTTGCATATTTGGTGGATGCATATGCTTGACATGCATACAGGATTTCTATACCTCTCGGTCTATTATCCATACACTAGATCCTGGTTAGTACAGATACTCCTGATTCCTTTCAGTTTGCATTTATCATTGTTATATCAGGAGACTGTACGCATAATTAGTGTTATTTGTTATTTTTTTCTTACTATGCATGTCAGTAGTTACCCGCTAAAGAGTTGACTCACCCCGTTGATATTACTATTCAGGTTGAGGCTGTCCGGAGATCTTCGGTTGCTAGTCCCCCTGCAGATTGCAAGGATGTTTGTTTGGTCTTTTGGTTTTTCTTATTATACTATCTAGACTATGTTTTAGACTTGTTCTGGTTGTTGGTTGCTACTCGGAAAACCTAGAGGTTCCACTGTACAAAAATTTTGTACAAAGGTCTGAACCTTTTCCTAGCTACCATGTGTTCTTTTAAATTAAATTTTGGATCGCCTGCGGAACTTAACACGTTTGATCCAAAACTTAATCTATTTGTTCTTTTAGGTTTTGACTTGGATCTCCTGCGGAACTTAACACGTTCGACCCAAGTCACCTTAAGTTATTAATTTCATTAAATATTAATTTCCATAATTGGTTCCCAGTATTGACATGGCGAGGCACATGGCCTTCTTGGATATGGGAGCAACCACCACCGACTAGACAAAACCTTTTATCAAAAGCTAATATTTAATTTCCTAAAATAACTTTAGGTTAACCGAAAGGAACAATCAAATCACAAGGAAAAGAAAAAAAACAAAGAACACAACATCGAAAAACATATTCGAAATCCTAGAATCGCAAGCCTCTTGTATTTGATATTATTTCCAAAAATAACTAGTATGATGCGGAAAGAAAAATTACTAGTTATACCTTTTAGAAAGACCTCTTGATCTTCTACCGTATTCTTCTTCTAACCTCGGATGTTGTGTGGGCAACGATCTTCCAAGATGAGAAACCACCAAACACCTTCTTCTCCTCCTAGCTAGGTTCGGCCAAAACAAGAAAGCTTCACCAAGGAAGAAGAAAAAATACCAACCAAGCTCCAAGGGATGCAAGCTTTCTCTCCTTCTTCTTCTCCAAGTAGTATCCGGCCACCACAAGAGCTCCAAGCCAAGAGAAAGGTTCGGCCACCACAAAGAAGAAGAGGGGAAGAGAGGTTGGCCGGCCACACCAAGGGATAAGAGAGGGAGAAAAATAATAGAGGTTGTACACAATGAAGGCACCCCCACCCCTTCTTTTATATTCCTTAGCCTTGGTAAATTAGGAAATTTAATTACAATAAAATTTTCTTAATTTCCTTGATATGATTTAATTGAGAAAAATAAAATAAAATTTCCCAATTAAACTCTTAATGGCCGGCCACATCATAGAGAGACAAATTAGACAAGTTTCAATCAATAAATTAAAATTTCCTAATTTGTTTCCGGAAATTTTAAAAATAAAATTTCTCTTCAAAAATCCCTTCATGGTTGATAAAAAAAATTTTCTATAATTTTAATTTTTAAACATGTGAATAATTTTTAAAGAGAAAATAAAATATCTTTCCAATCTACAAATAAGGAAAGAGATCTAATCTCTTTCTTTAATCTTTTATAAATCCTTTTAAGAGATATATTTTAATTTTAATTCTCTTTAATAAATTATATCTTCCACATAATAAAAATTAAAATTAAAATTCTTTTTAATTTAATTATGGTCGGCCCTCTCTAGCTTGGGTTCAAGCTAGTGCCTGCCACCCATAAACCAAGCTTAGGCCGGCCCTAGCTTGATTCCCAAGCTAGCTTGGCCGGCCCCCTTTAGGTGGGTATAGAAGGTGGGTATAGGTGGGTATAGTACTCTATAAATAAGAGGCTACGATAGGGACCGAGAGGAGGAATTGGTTTTGGTCTCCCGATAAAATTAAGCATCCCGTGTTCGCCCCGAACACACAACTTAATTTTATCAATAATAATTCATTCCACTAGAGAACTATTATTGAACTACCGCACAAATCCCAAATTACATTTTTTGGGCTCCTTCTTATTATGAGTGTGTTAGTCTCCCTGTGTTTAAGATATCGAATGTCCACTAATTAAGTGAGTTACTGACAACTCATTTAATTAATATCTTAGTCCAAGAGTAGTACCACTCAACCTTATCGTCATGTCGGATTAAGTCCACCTGCAGGGTTTAATATGACAATCCTTATGAGCTCCTCTTGGGGACATTATCAACCTAGTATCTCTAGGACACAGTTTCCTTCTATAATCAACAACACACACTATAAGTAATATCATTTCCCAACTTATCGAGCTTATTGATTTATCGAACTAAATCTCACCCATTGATAAATTAAAGAAATAAATATTAAATATATGTGCTTGTTATTATATTAGGATTAAGAGCACACACTTCCATAATAACTGAGGTATTTGTTCCTTTATAAAGTCAGTATAAAAGAAACAACCTCAAATGGTCCTACTCAATACACTCTAAGTGTACTAGTGTAATTATATAGTCAAGATAAACTAATTCCTAATTACACTACGACCTTCCAATGGTTTGTTCCTTTCCATTTTGGTCGTGAGCTACTGTTTATAATATTAAGGTACTGATAACATAATCTTCTGTATGTAGCACCACATACTATGTTATCTACAATATAAATTAATTGAACAACTACAACTAAATGTAGACAATTTGACCAAATACGATTCTTTATTCAAAATAAATGTTTACAAAAGCTTAGGCTTTCAGTATACACTCCAACACTGGTTTTGCTCTATGGATATTGTATGGTTTTTTATTTGTCAATGGGGTTTTATTTGGATATATTCTGCTACATGCCTGCCTGGACGACAGAAGAGGTGAGTTGATTTTATTTGCATCATTGTGATTTGAGTTTTATGGGTGTAGTTGAGTAGGAATAAGATTTGAGTTTTATGAGTATAGTGGAGTAGGATATTTGGAATGATTTTCCTTATCGTTATTTTAGTGGATTGTGATACTAAACTACGTGGTATGTTATTATACATATGTTCTGGCCATGTTGGCCGAGGTATCTGGATTGATGTAGTCAAGTTTCATATTGTCACCTGTACAGGGGAGATGCTGCGTAAATTTCTTCTGGCAGAGACTACCTGGGGCGTGACATAACCTCCAACCAAACACACTCTAAGAGCAATGAAGATCTCCAAAGTCATAAGAAATTAGATAAGATTAGAGTGAGATGGCTAGGAGCTCAGTTCTGAGGCATATGTGTATTCCTTTATCTATGATCCCAGCCTCCTTGTATAGGAGTTCAGACTAAATTGAAACACCAACGTTTCACTTTACCCCAACTGGTCCGAGTCTAGACTTCAATGTGTGTAGGTCATACGTGCACACGAGTCAAATTGGTTCAGTACAATCCGGACTTCCAATACATTTATTCACATCATCAATGCATGTGAATTAATATAAAACAATCAATATGCCTTGAAACTCTTAATGTATGATTAAAGTCTCATTCACAATAGAACTACTTTCCTCTTTCTTTTTACCTCTTTTTCATTCACATTTCTAACAAGCACATTAGCTTCTTAGCCAAATTAGGAATCATGAAAAATATCTAAGTTATTCTGAGCCCTAGTTATTTAACTCTTAAATGCACAATCCCAGGTTGCAACTGCCAAACACTACTTGAGCTTGAGTGGGTTGCGGGTGTCGAATGTTGAGTCTGAGTGGGTTACAAGCGTCGAATGCCCGAGCAGCCAAGCACCCCGAGTGCTTAAGTGCTCAAGTTATCGAGTGCTCGAGCACCAAGCTCTCAAGCACCTTAGTGTCGAGCACCCCGAGTGATCGAACTTCGAGCACCCCAACCGTCAAGCTGCCGAGTGCTACAAATCTCAAGTGACTAAGTACTCAAGAACCCGAACGCCCGAGTGCATGAGTGTCAATTACCGAGTATCGAGTAGTGCCTACTGATTGTTGAATGTTGAGTAAGTTGTGCTCTTGAGCACTTGAACATTGAGCACCCTAAGTGTCAAGTAGTTGGGCTTTAGAGTGGTTGGGTGCTCGAGTGGCCGGGTGCTTGAGCGTCAAGCACTTCAAGTGTTGAGTGTCGATTGCCTGAATGTTGCCCTAGCCCGTGTGAGTTGTGGGCGTGAGTTGTGGGCGCTGAACAACTGTTCGAGCCCAAGTGTCGAGCACATGAGTCTAAATGGGTTGCACTCCTTGGATACGTGAGGATTTTTATACGTAGGCTAGTTTGACGCTGCATTTAGAAAGGGATGTACCCTTTGATGAAGATGAAAGAGATGCACTCTTTTGGCAGAGGCACTATAATTTTTCACCATCCTTCTCCCCCTTATAAAGTAATGATATCAACGCCCAGAAAGGTATATTTACGTTTTGGTGTTGAGACTAACCAGATTCTTTGTTAACTCGCTTATTTTATTACTATTTTTCTATGAAGTCTAACTTAAACATCGATCGAAGAGGCCTCACCATATAGCTCCCAACAAGCCCTCTTACACATGTTATTCGCCACAGAGTCAATCACGTCAAAAGAAAACAAGCCTCTTCAGCTACCAAAAGTTTCATCAACAATTGTATAAAACTTCTTCAACCCTCACCGTCATCGCTCTCAAATGAGGCGGCAGATTCCTGCCGCGTCAAAGACCATAGAGGACTTGTTCGATCGTACAAGTAAAAGATATACAGGAAGAAGATTGAATATTACTTGAAACTCATGCATCAACCTCAAGAGAATAAAGGATATCCATGAACAAATCTGAAAAATCACAGAGAACGACCTGAGCAACAATGATTTTCAATTACTATAATGAATTAAACGCAGACCCTAGCTAGCATAATCATGCAGATTATGAAGATCATATATACCATATAATTAACGAACATAATATTCAACGGACCAGTTGATAATTAATTGGGTCCATCGCATGATTGGAGACAAATGATTCAAACCGACCCATCACGATCATCCATTCCTCATTAATGAAAGATTGCAAAATGGCTGCGTTCCGTATCTCAATCATCAAGATTCGATCACAATCCACAGTTTGATCAATCAAAGTGTTTTTTTATAAATATATATGTAATATATAATTAAAACATATAAAGTGGTAAGATTGGCGCAGAAAGGTCGGTGACTGCGAAGAATTCAATATCTTCCTGCCGCCGCCGTCTCGTTGAATAATGTTGATGTTTAATTAATTCCGAACCGACCTTCCATAGTTTTTAATTTATTTCTGTACGAGTTTTCACCCGCCATAACATGGCGCACGTTAGAAAGCTTAATTATAAAGGAGTTTCAGCTTTTGGAGCACGACACAGAGTCTAGGAGATTGTTAGTTGCATCTTTGACTGACATATTGCGCGAATGGATTTCGTTAAATCGCTCACGAGATGATTAAATTCTGCATTGTGTTCCCTAGTTGATATCTCAGAACAACTCATTGACCAGCCATTTCGAATATAGGAATATAAAAATAGATGAATAAAAGAAATGAAGAGAACAAGAGATGGGAATTCAGTCTTATACCTGAATGTCTGAGGAATTCGAGCTCCCAGTTGCCTTCATTAATGTGGTCGGTGGATATACCATCACTTGCTGCACAAAATAGAAAAAAGATAAATAAAAATGGTTCTGTTAATATGGGCATCCACATCAGTTATGCAACTCTAGTTAGCCCTAAAATAGAGAACGCTGTAGAGCACATCAGCATTTCCAACGATAAGACAATGGCAATTGACCTAGTTTTCGAACTACAAAAATGATAGCATTCATAGACCAAAAATGGAAGACCCGCAGCATCCACACTTATAGCCAAGTCAAAAAAAATAGACATCTTCTGTAAGGTTTGCCTAAACATAGATAAGAATGCCTACTCAGAAAATAGACAAGAGGAAGAAATAAGAAACTCTATGCTGCTATAGCAGTTGGCTGGGATTCTTTGACGCTTCCCATCATGCCATTTCCATTGTTGTGAAAAGGACGCTGCTGATAGCCTTCATTGCGACGAGTTGAACCAACCCGTCCACGACCAGAATACTCGACCCGGTTCCTAAATTCATTCCTCCTATAGCCCAAACCGGAGCCAAAGCCTGCACCACGTCCTCGGAAGTTGTCGTTTCTGAATGCCCCTCTTCCGAACTGGAAGCGCCCTCTTCCACTGGTGCCATTGCCGTTGTTGGTGACCACACCATTGACAACTAAAATAAACATTTACTATTGTGATAAATTTTTTTTCAAAAGTTTAAGAAGCAAGCCAGAGGATAATATAAATATAAAAAAATGATGCAAGTAACAGCAACAAAAAAAATACAGAAAAATAAAAACAAATAAATCAGTTATAGGAGTGAGCCAAGCAATCCAACGGAAAAGGTAAACATGACGAAATTGATTAACATGACAAAGATCCCAATTGGCAAAAAGATTTGATAGTACTAAAATCATATTTACCACCTGGTCTTCCTAATGTTGAAAATCTAGCAAGTCAAATATAGTTAAGGCATATATCGGTTAGGAGATTCAAAACTTTCCTAATCCATTCACCAGACTTTAGACAATAAAAAACAACCTGCCAGTATATTGTGATTGGTATTATTCAAATTTTTGCCAAAAAATCTATCACAAATTTTGTAAAATGACATTGTGAAAAGCATATAATTAATTTAGATTATTTAGATTAAACAATTGAATCTTTGACATCACAAAATGCATTATGAAGCTTGGCAAAAGAAAATGGTGATTGTGCAATTACACTATGGAGGTAATTGGCATTTCATTGAGAAATTAGTCATATATACTATGACTGAAGTTCGACAAAAAAAAATTGTAAATGTGCACCTATATTAATGGAGGTTATTGGCATTTAATTAAAAAATAGTCATATATATAAAGATTAATTTAAACAGACAATCTTGTATTTGATTTCTGTAAAACATTAATTGAAACTTTGCTAAAGAGGTAAAATTAGAGCTATGATATGATTTTTTTCCTGAAAAAGGAAGTACCCCGCAAGATTGGTATATTCAATCCCGCAGAAATAGACAAGGAATATCATAATGATACAGCATTGTATTGTACATCATATTTGCAGACATAAAGGGTCTTCTACATCTACATGGGCAAGAGATTGTATGGCTTGAAAAAGAATTATTTTATAAATCTTTGTATAATAGAAATAGAATGTGCACATGCTAAGTATAACCTTGCATAACTTCTATGATAGTTTATGAGTTGTAGCATTTGGCTGAGCCTAGTAGTTCACTGACGCTGAGGCTCCCAAACATATCTATTAAATTGTGAAGAAAAATTGTTGTGGCTAGAACAAGAAACTCTAGAATTGTAGTTTTAAGAGTTTAAAGAAAAAGCTTTTACCATTCCCAGAATACCTTGTCTAAAGATCATAAAATTGGCTTTTACTTCAATTAAAAGTGTAAAACAATTGGAAATCAAATTTCAATTCAACTCAACATAGTAGATGAAACAACAGTGAGTTGCAAGGACGAGTTTTGATTAAGATAACAGTAGAAGCAATCACGCATAAAAGCAAAGGCAAAAGTTGAACAAGAACTAAGAGTTAGAATATTATAGTATATTAACTATGAGAAGAAAAGTGCAATCCTTGCCTCGTGTTGTTGTTCGCTTCTCCTCAACAATGACATGACGACCACCAATCATGATTGGCGATGCCTACATGTTTGTGGTCAAATCAGGCAAACAGTCAATATGAGCAATTATATTAAGCAAGAGTAGAAAATTGAGTTATTTGTACAACAAAGCACTTTTAAAAAATAATAAAGCATAATTAAAGAACACATGATTATGCACAACAAAGTATTTAGCATCTTACAGTTCTAAGTATAATTTTTGTTACTTCACTATTTTTTACAAATCACAAAAATAGTCATAATCAATAGATTATAAGAAATTTATTTAAAAATCATACAAGAATATACATGATAAGATCAAGATAAAAGCTTCCGAGATTCAAGAATAATGGGTATGCAGATCCATGATGTAACTTATGGTCATCCTCTAAGTTAAACAAGGAAAGTTCAAAGCAAAAGAAGAAAATGTAACAGAGTTCTTTATCATGGAGAGAGACTACGCTGCTCCAACCCTGAAAAACAGGAGGTGTCAAAGGTATGAAATGAGGGAACAAATCATCTCATGGGATTTGCACAAGGGGAAACTAGTGGACCAAGATGTGGCTCAAGTATTGTATTATTTATGTAGCAAGCATGAAATGATGTTGATCTCATAATTCATTTCAATAATTGTTGTTTGACAGTGGCCGAACTGAATCACCACAAATTTCAGAGAAAGCTAGAAGGGCGAGAAGATGAGTAACTCCTGCCCTAAATAGTGTCACTAGGAAAGTTATACATCTTCAATGATTTATGATGTTCACTTTTCACAATGGATGCTTTAAGCCTCCTCTGTGGTTGCTTCAGGTAAGAAATAGAGTGCCTGTTATATAAGAAATTTCAGCAATACAAAAACCAAGTCTTAATAAACTTCTGAGTTTCATTCCAACTGGAAATCAGGTAAATCATCTTCCAATTCCAGTAGGGAAGCACACCATTCCAACCCCAACTGCATTGTGCCCATAAAACCAACCAAAGTGTGCATGCCAAGAAAAGTTATATGGTCTGCCAAATTTGGGTCAGTGCTTATTCTGTCACTTGATCAATCAAAGACTGGGTAAATGTGTTGGGGAAGGAACACTTGTTTCAACACATAATTCCATTTTAATGAAAGCACAACAGCAAATACAAGAACTCATTGAGTGATTTCCTGTAGGACCTGGCAAGTGAAAGCTAAAAAATAAAATTAAAAAAAAATGAATGTTGCAACCTAAACCAGGACCAAAGTGGTTTTTTTGCATGCAAGACAGAATGCAGAAGTTCTGATATATATATATATATATGATATTAAGAAAGAGAAAAGGTGACTTAAACATTCAAATGCAGTCAATGTAGACACACTATACATCTGCTAAGGACAAAGGCAAAAATCAAAGTCTTACAGAATTGATGCTAATCCCTACCAAGGTTTAAAAAATCAATTCAACACTATTTTCAAATATGGTTCAACTGATAATTTACACATAATATGTAGCTTATTCATGCAAACAGCATCCAAGTAACTGAAATGATATATGATAAGAAAAAGAGCAAATGTTAAAAGACCAAATGCCAAGTGACTTATGGACCAATGTCATGCAAGTGATTTAATGACCAAATGCAGCCAATGCAAACACAATAAACATGTGCCAAGTGCAAAGGCTTATTGAGTCTTCCTCCCCAACAATTAAAATGTTGATTCAAATACTACTTCAAACATAAGTTGACTGATAAAATATTCATAATATAGCTGCACTCAAGATATAAAATAAGAAAATAAAAATAAAAACTAAAAATTGGTACGGAGAAACTAGTCTTTGCACAAACTAGTAACTAACTCTTTGACCACTGCTAGTGTTTGCAATCTGGTCTAAGGATCATGAGGTCCCGCAACCTAAATTTGTTAGGTCAAACAGACACATAAAGTAACTTGGACTTTTGTTGTACTCATTCTAAAGCTAGGATGCAGAAGTGGGATAACTGAACTCATTCCAATTTAATCAAACTCAATTTACCATAAGAACACACAAATTAACAGAATACAAAATAATTGCATGCATGCAATGCTTTCTCACAATAAAATATCTCAACCATTTCAACTATATGAGATAGCACATAACCATCATCACTGAGTCCAACCAAACACAGTCACATGCATACCTACAAGAGTGGATTGATGGACAGGTAACACTAATTTTAGCAAACTTGATCCATCATCTACGAGGATGATAGAACATTTCAACTATATTCATGCAGGCCTAGCTTCATTTTTGACAGACTCCAAAGCATTAGTCATTTTCTAATAAACAGTGAGAAGCAATTAATGCTACCTACCCTTATGATTAATTAATAAACAATAACAGTCCTAATCTTTTTTACTATAAGCTTTTCAAACTATAAAACAAAGGCTCTGGAGAATGGATGCAATTATTAGTAATCAGTTATCACCAAACATTATGCTATTAGCTATCAAGCTTTTCAAGCATAAAAACAGTATATAACATAGTGCTGAATATTGATTAAAATATGTTAAAACTGAACTAAAGAATAATTTTAAAAACTAGTACATATAACTAACTTAGGGGATTAGTATCTTCAAGTTTGCTTTTGGGTCATAATGGGTCCTCATCATTGGTTGCTCACATGCCAAATCATAGTAAGAAAACAAAAGAAAATTCTGGAGTCACTATCCAACTTAAGAGATAAATAAAGCATTTGAACCATTAGGAAGTACAATACAATAACTACATAAAGCTCTTAGTGGAAACATGCCACAAAAGTAACTCCATTTTATACCAAAACTCACGTGCTATCTCAGATATGTTCTTTTGCTAGAAGACTAAACAAAACAAGATACAATATAACCCAGTATAAAATATCAGAAAGAATAAGTTGATTTGGCAAATATTATATACTATGTCAAGTACTAGTTGGCAGGATGACACCATGCATAAGATATACAACATTGCTTCTAGAAAACAATGTTTTTTTTAAGTAAAGCAAAATAATGGAACACGAATAAAAGAAATTCTGCCTCAATAGAAGCAGTGTAATCTTCAAAAAACAAGCCAAGATATAATACTTGAATTACAGTACCTCAATTGCAGCTTGCATGGACTTCAAGGAATCAAACTCAACAAATCCAAAACAATATCTCTCAACCTGTAAATATACGAAGAGGTGAAAGAAAGTAAATATCAAAAGAAACGCAAAAAGGGAATCTCAAAATTATTATAGAAAACAGTATCAGAAGCTTAAAATATAACCTTGTGACTTCTGACTTGCACACCATCAGGCTTAATGGCTCCAAATTTCTTAAATTCCTCTTCAACTTGTTCAGCAGTTGCATTCAAGGGTAAGTTTCGTATATAAATTGAATGACCCTCCTCTGCATAGGTATGAGAATAAAATTCAAAAAAACAAGTCAGGACTAAATCTAGATCTTAAAACACAACATAGAATAAGCTCCAGTCAGACCTTCGAGAATGTTGGTTTTCTCAGGCACATCGATTCCAGCAGGATTAGAAGTTTCAGGTGGGTGAACAGATGCTGCTGTGGATGCAGCCACAGGTTTCTCAGTGTTTGCTGGAGCTAACTTTGCACTGGGAGTTGCATGAAGAGACACTGGTAAGGGGCTCCCTTTCATGACCTTAACCTATTCAATTTCAATAAAAAAAATTAGCAACAGCCAGTAAAACTTCTAATAGCAAAGCATTCTCAAAGAAATTTTGAACCACTAAAGCAACAGACAGAATAAAGGAAAAAACAGAATGCACATTAATACAACTGGTTGCGTCATAACCAATTAGAATGTTCATTAACAAAACAGGTTATTGCATCATAACCAAATAGGCAAACAAGCATGGAGAACAAAGGAAATTCTTTTTGCATAAATAATGGCAGACTAAAGGTTAGTAAGCAAACTATTCCCTTGTTGTAAAAAATAGCTTCTGCAGAAAAGTTAAAACTCACAATTGATGCATAAGACTTCTTAGGTGTATCATCTTGAGCCCCCAAAGCAATAACTTCAAAAACTTGCTGTGAATCACTCTCATCTACACTAGCGGGAGGATCCACAACACCACCATTTTCAGCAGCAGAACAATTATCCTCTGGAAGGTCGGTAACTTCCAAATTACTAGTCTCTTCCTCGAATGGGGGGGTTTCTGGCACATGATTCTCCTGTGTACTGAAATCTGCCAAAAAATATAGACAAAATTAACAAAAGTCACCAGGAAAAAAACTTGCAACTGATAGATCTCAATGCCCCATACCTGCTTCAGGAACAGGAGATGCTTTAGAGACATCATCGTTGGTAGCGCCAACCCATAAATGGTTCATTTCCCTTGGTTGTGTTTCATTCAAAAATCTGAAAACATCATTCAAAACAAAGTATCCACCAATCTCCTGAGGAGCAAGGAAAAATGACTGTGCAAATTTCTTCCTAATACTATCCTGTCCAGTAAATGATCCAGTAACTACAATAAGCAACCCACTCTGGTATGAAATTTGTGAGTCTACAGTCTCTATCTCAGTGAAGCAGTTTCTGAAGTCAAGTGACATTATCTTCTCATCGATGGCCTGCATCATGTAAAACACAGATATCAGAGCTCATTATTTGATAGGAAAATGTACCTTGCCAATAATGGAAAATCAAATTGATATCATATACTACAAAGCATGTTAAGAGAACCTATCTGGGAAAATACAATGAAGAAAAAACGAGAAAAATATTGAATACAAACTTTAGGAATCATTTGTATACAAAGCTTGAATAGCAAAAAACAAAAGAATACAATTTCCCATAAGATCTCTAGATGTTTCCTAAAGCATTGCAAAAGGCAAATATCATATAATCCAATTACAATATAGTATGGAACTAAGTTTCAATATCTAGTTTTCTCACAGACAAATGGAGAATTTTGAGATTAATGTGGCATTCATGTAATATAATATGTGCATGTGTCATGTATATCAAGGCAGTCAATACGAGTTCCATATTACAAATTATTTTAGTTAGTTTCTGAGTTGTTAATCAAATTCAATCCTCAAGCATAGGTGCTAATTAAAAAGATGTAAAATATTCTAAACTAACTTCAAATTGTTTTTACATACTTATTCCCACCTCGCTAGGACTAAAGTTCCAATCATAAATATACTAAATAGCATGTATCATCTGATTGATAGAGCATCTTAGCCATCATTCATTAAAAAGGCTGTAAATTCAAATTTTTGTTGACCAAGAGATTACAAAAAAAATTCTTTTTCTTTAGTTTATAGTTGAAATTAAATGGACAACAACATATCACCATTGGTTCTAACTGACAATAGGACAAACGTTATCACCTCTACCTTTGTTTTGAACTCCGAGTTAAGATGGCATTAAAGCATTTTAGGGAGGAAGAGGAAAATAACATTGATGTTACATGAAGCGTCAAAAAGGGTTTTAATTTCACAAATTGTTGTTGAATTCTTCTCCAAGCAACAAGATTTTTTCTGGGTTGTCATCCATTGAGAAATTCAGCCTCTCCGACTTCACCATTTCCATCATGGAACTGACTAATTATATTTTAATTCATTTCTCAGAGTGGGTTGCTTTAGCTAACAAAGAATTAGTTTAATTTTAGAGGATTGAATTTATTTACTATAGAATTCCCATTGTTTGAGAATATACAATTTGTATTGAATAATTATTGAATTGAACCATCCTGGTTCCTTTAAATTCCTATTTATATGTATGATTCATATTTTTACATCTGAACTATAACATATTGAATGATAACTGTGATGAACGTGTTTTCTAATAAGACAATTTTATCTTGTAAACTTAATCCAATATCTACTACTTAAACCAATTTTTACTAATAACAGTTAAATACATAATAAATGTGTATAATGATACTTGTATGATCATGGTATATTGCAGCAAAGTCATAAAAAACACTCACCATTTAGAAGCATATTAAAGTTATAAGCCACGTAACTTAGAGAGAACGGAGGAACAGATTAGGAAATAAAAGCATGAAATTTAATACAACCAAAATTAGAAAATAACCCAAGTCAAAATTGAGTCAATTTTTATTAATATTTCACTCAAAAAACATAGATAAAGATATAGTTAGATCTAATTAGATCATATAAAAACTTTTGTTACATATTTTAGAAATCATACTTGCAGTGTTGTCAATGAAATCATCTCTCCTTGAGAATTGGGTCGGTTCACAATGCTAGAATCCTGATAAAACTTGTAAACTATTTCAGGTGATCGATGAAGAATGTGATAATACTGTTCTACAAAGGCATTTCCGATCTGTGAAATTAATACCAAAATGTCAGATTTTATCAAAGAAATTTAGACACATATACAGGACTTCTTCATACCAGTTGTGGACTCGGAGAAGGAACAGGGGTTGTAGTGGGCAAAGCCATGCCTGATGCCAGGAAAATCTTCAAAAGTAGATACATTTTAATGTAAGACAGAAATCCTTCAAGTATAAACAAATTGGATATTCTTAAATATAGTAAGATGAAGCAATTATTGAACCAACAGAAGAATATTGAAACATCTTTACTAAAAGGAAACAAATTCAGGAATAAGTTCTAGATATCTGAACTCGATTTTGAACATCATGAGGTGACAGAATTAATCAATTTGTAACTATACTATCAATCTCTAAACCAAGGCGTTCACAGAAGAAGAACTTGCTACTGACTAATTCATGACCAGCTGGAATCATGATGGCCAGTTATTTCAGCCATCCCAACTATCTTCAATCATGGATCAGCTTCCTGGAGTGATGAATGCCTCAGCAAAACTCATCAGAATACAACCACGGATCAAAGTCTGCTATCATCAGTTACGAAACAGAAAACAAAAGGCTACTTATCCAAAGTAAAGCAGCGACAATATATCAGGTTCAAAACCCTAAATCAGCACATCGCCAATAAAAGGAAATGACGGAGGGAGACATGTTGAGAAAACTTACAAATATCAAAACCCTAATCGAAAACTATCAAAACCATCTACACGGACAAAATCCGCCAAGGAGGTAAATCGGCAGCATATATGACAAAACCCTACCACAAGATCCTTCTTTTTCCTTCTAACTATTTTCATAAAGTGAAAGAGACCGCGAGATTCTCCGTTGGAGCCGATCAACGGGAAAAGTTAAACACACAAAAACGGACCAAAAAAAGAGTTACAGAAATCAAAAAGGAATAAAACGAAAAGGCAACTTTTTCTCCTCATCCGAACGGAAGAGAAGGAAAAATGAGAAGGAAAAATGCAGGTGAAAAAATTACCTAGTTGGGGATCGAAGAGGAATGAGAGGGTAAAGTCTAGGTAAGAGCTCCGCTTCGACCAGAGCCCTAGGAATCGAGAGGAGATGGCGAAGGAGAAGCGGCGCGGCCGCAGGTACTGAAATCCAGATGGCTGCCTGTGTTGCGAGGGCTGCTTCTTCGGGCGAGTGACGGCGGAACGGGTTGAATGATTCACAAATTTATATGGGTTCGTTGCCAGTCGTTGACTCCGAGGGACCAGTTTCGGTTCGGTTCGAGTCGCAAGTGAATCCTGGCTAGGGTTTGCGTGTCGCCTCGCCTTATGGTTCATTTATTATTATTATTTTTATTTTTTTTTTAAAAGTACCAAGAACATCCGCATCTTAGACCATCCACATCAGTTTTCCTATCCAAAATACATAATTTAAGATAAAAAAATTACTTTATTAAATTTGGATATCCACTTTTTAATACATCATATATCAACTTCCCTATTTCTTCTCTCTCCTCTATAATGTTTAGGAAATGGAATCCATTCCCTAAATTTAGAAAAATACTGTTCATAAATACATAATTTAGAGAATTGATAGGATAGCTGATGCAAAGATTTTTTAGCTACCTTATCCAAAATTTAAGGTAAAATCTTTAAATAAGGTATCTGATGTGGATGTTCTTACTCTATCTAAAAAATTTACTCTAAATAATTTTTAATAAAATAGTTTAAAAAATCTTTATTTATTTTTAAAATTTTATATTTATAAATAATAGAAAATTTGATATATAATATAGTGAAAAATAAATACATAAATTTAATAAAATAATTTTTTATCTTAAATTATATATTTTAAATAAGAAAATTGATATGGATACTCTAACACTGAGTCATAAATATCCTCTCGCTTCGATCGATTCTTCTATTAGTACCGGTTCAAATAATCTCGGGCACATTATGATAGGTCTCGTGATGTGATTTTTAAAAATATTTATCATATTTTGATACTTAATTAATATTTAATAAAATATCAAAATAAGTTGTACATGTAAATAAACCTACAATATATTTTTTAAAATATCAATCTTGAGTATTAAAGCCGACTTGGAGGTTTAATGATAATTATAAAATATTAAGTAATTTATTTACATGTTAAATTTATTTTGGTATATCATAAAAAAATCATATTTCATTTAGGTAAACTACAATATTGTGAGAAGGGGTTAAAAAATATCTTACACAAGCTAATGTTACGAATTATGTCAAAATATATGAAGTAATCTTATATCCTTGTCAGTGTTATAAAAATAAGAAGTATATAAAATTTAGCTAAGTGTATGAACATTTAGTTATTAAGAGGATCGTTCCTTCTTATACTAGTTGGGTCTTCTATGGTGAAAATTATATCTCATAATTTCAAGGCGAATGCAGTTTAACAGGAGGCAAAGGATGATAAAAGTATAGAGGAATATCACTTGCATAGGGATGTCTTTGTGTCAAAAGAAGAGGTTGGACACATTATATTTGAGACAAGAGATAATGATTTTGCTAATTTATTAGAAGACACGGAAACTTCTCTCTTTCCTAGTTGTACAACTTACACAAAGTTATCGGTAGCTGTCACATTATACAATTACAAGTCTACGAATGATCACACTAATAATAGTTTCAATGAGCTCCTTAAGATTTTAGGTAGCATGTTTCCAAAAAAAACATACTTCCAAAAGTTATTTATTCAATGAGAAAGTCATTGAAACCATTTGATTTAGGATATGAGAATATTCATGTTTACCCAAACGATTGTTATCTATTTAAAAAGGAGTTTAAAGATTTCAACTCATGTCCAAAGTGTGATTTCAAGATGGAAGGTAGACAAAATCACCACCAAAGTTTATAAATGAGTTCCTAAAAAGGTACTATGTATTTTCTCGTGATACCAAGATTGAAAAAGGATGTTTACATTAGAAGAAAGGTCAAAGACTTGATTTGACACTTCAACTATAAAAGTCAAGATCATATGATACGCCATCTAATTGATTTAGTAGCTTGGGATACAATAAATCATAAGTGGTCGGCTTTTGCATTAGATCCTAAAATCCTCCAACTTAGTCTTGCTACAGATGGATTCAACCCTTTTGGTGACCTTAGTTCCAGATATAGTTATTGGCTGGTTATTTTGGTAAATTACAATTTTTCTCCATTGTTGTGCATGGCGAAGGAAAATCTTATGCTGATTTTATTGATTCCGAGCCCAAAGTAACTAGGAAATGATATAGATGTATACTTGGAACCACTTGTGGAGGATTTAAAAGAGTTGTGGGACACAAGTGTAGAGGCTTATGAAGTATTTAGCAAGTCAATGTTCAATTTGAAGGCTATTTTGATGTGGACAATTAATGATTTCCCAATTTATAAAAAACTAGTTGGATGTGCCATAAAAGGAAAAGTTAATTGCCCAATATGTGGTGAAGACTTATGTTCAATGTGACTTAAGTACAGTAGAAAGTTTGCATACTTAGGCCACACGAGATTTCTTGCTCCTGATAATCCATTTCGTCAGAAAAAAGAAGTGGTTTAATGGGGAAAAAAAGAGAGAAGGGAAACCTAGACCTTTGACTAGGCTACAAATTCTCAATGCAGTGAAAGGCATTGAAAATGATTGGGGTAAAAAATAAAAAGGTCATACTATCAATACTTTAAGCTCATCCACTTTAGTGTGTAAGCTTGTATGAACCTATAGCTATATAGGGATATTGCTTTCTTTTCTATTGAATTGCGGTTCACTTTCTTTCTACCACTTGATTTTTTTTGTGTCCTTTTTGTTTTCTCTGTTATATCTTAATTGCTACTATTTCTTTCCATTCCCTTGTCTAAGTAATTATTATTAGTTGATCAAATAGATAATTAATTATATATGAATATGTTAGACATATTTTGATTCTTAGGAGAAAAAAAGTGTAAAATTTAGAACAATGAGAGAAAATTAAGACCATATTCACACAATGAGTCATAGAGGTTATGCCCGTTTAGTTTGCATGATGGTAAAAATTATTATTTATCAAATTTTATGAAAAAATTTATGGATACACTTAATTAGTAACATTATTATTTGTTCTAATAATTTTTATATGTCTTATACTTAAGGAAAAAGTAAATCCTACATACCACATTCACACAATGAGTCAAAGAGGTTGTGCCCGTTTAACTTGTATGATGGTAAAAATTGTTATTTGTCAAATTTTATGAAAAGTTTTACGGATACACTTAATTAGTAACATTATGATTTGTTCTATTAATTTTTATATGTCTTATACTTAAGGAAAAAGCAAGTCTTACAGATACACAAATTACATGATCACAAGTTTGAATTGAAGGCCATAAGAAAAGAAATGGAGAAACTAGTAGTCAAACTACTGGAGAGAAAATGATAATAAAACTATCTCTTTATTATTTATAGAATTCGTAAGAAAAAATAAACAAATTAAATTTCTTATTTTATCAAAAATTGTCTCTTGTTATTTGCAGAAAGAAATAGAAGAGTGTCCACCTGAATCTCACAACACAACTAACATTTCAGATGATGCAATTAGTATTGTATTTAGCAAGGAAGCTCGAAGTAAAGTGCATGAAATAAGCTTTAGAGTTGCACCATCGAAAGTTGGAACTTCTATACAACAAAATGGAATCGTTAAATGACTTAAAAGTATGATGAATAACCTTCAACAAGAAATGCAAGAAATGAGGTTTCTGTTTTTCAAAATATGAGGCAATAAAATGAGTAAGAATAGATTAGTCAATAACAATATAAGATAAAATACATAGGCATCATTTGTTATTTGACATCATTTGTCTTAATTACTTCAACTACTTATATTCTTATTATAAAATTATCTGTTAGTGCAATATTCCTTAGATCAAGGTTGACCAGTTTGACTAAGCTTGAGTTGGCTCAAGCTTGAGTCTTGGTTTGAGTTTCGATGTTTGATAATACAATACATGGAGATAATGAGACGTGGAGATTGCAGGTGCAATTGTACGACTGAGTCTGATTAGGGTTTGATCAGACTGGGTTGTAGAAGAGTCAAGTATACTTGATTGGGAAGTCCTGGTAAGTGAAGCCAGACAGTTGGAAAGTCTTGGTGAATGAAGTCAGACATATTGAAAGTGCTAGTGAGTGAAGCTAGACAGAAGTGAAAGTCCTGATGAGTGAAGCCAGACAGATTGAAAATCCTGGTGAGTGAAGCCAGGTGAAAGACCTAGTGAGTGAAGCTAGGCAGTGAGAAAATCTTGGTGAGTGAAGCTAGGTGAAAATCCTAGTGAGTGAAGTTATGTGAAAGTCCTGCTGAGTGAAGCTAGGCAGATGGAAAGTCTCGGTGAGTGAAGACGGGCAGTGGGAAAATCCTGGTGAGTAAAGCCAGGTGAAAGACCTAGTGAGTGAAACTAGGCAGATGGAAAGACCTGGTGAGTGAAGCCAGGAACGAGGAAATCCAGATGGGTCAAGAGTGACCGGACATCTGGTGGAAGGAAGTCCAAATGGGTAATGGAGGACCGGACACTTGGCATAAAGAGAAAGTCCAGATGAGTCAAAAGTTGACCGAACTCTTAGCGGTCGTAAGTCCGATAGGGAGTTGGCATGGAACTAGGAACTTCGGACGTAGTAAACTTCCGAAGACCATAACTTTTGACTTGGATATCGGAATGAGGTGATCTCGGATGTGAAATGAAGCTAATTTCAAGCTCTACACAGATTTCTACTTCCCAATCAATTGGGGGTTTCAATCGATTGGTCAATTGATTGGGTGACGTGATTTTGTGTAGAAAAGCTGTGGATCGATTGGGTAATCGATTGAAACTTCTCCAATCGATTGGACAATCGATTGGGAGAATTTCTGAGAGAACAATAAATTTCTGAATCGATCAATTGATTGATTGAAGCCTCCAATCGATCGGGCAATCGATTGGAGCGTTGGAAATCACGCGAGAAGCTTTGAATCGATTGAGAAATCGATTCGGGGTGTTTTCAGAGAGCACAGAGGCACTCTGGATCGATCGGTCGATCGATCCAAAGCCTCCCCAATCGATTGAGAGCAATCCAATCGATTGGAATTCGACTGTTGGCGCGGATAAAGCCGTTGGCAAGCATTTTTCTACACACTTCTTCCTCTCTTCTCCACAGGCGATCAGAGCACATCTCCACAGCGATTCTTTCTTCCTCACCGCCAATTCTTGAAGGTTCTTGGAGGTACGTCCAAGTCAAGAGGTGAGTTACAACAAGAAGAAAAAGAAGCTAGGGTTTCATTGTAATCTTGTAAGCCTTACTTGTATTTTGCTTCTTTCTCTCTTATTGTTGTATTGTGAGCTTGTAAGGCTTCTCTGCCTTCGGTAGTTACCGTAAAGGAGTGTTTTCATAGTGGAGGGTGCGTGAGTGTGTGGATCTTTGGACTAGTCACCTCTTCTTGAGGTGGATACCAAGTAAATCCCTAAAGTTAGCGTTGTTTGTGTTTGGTTCTTGTATTTTCCGCTGCACATCATCACAAGAAGCAAGCAACGACGAGCACGAGATCGCAGCAAGCTTTTCACCCCCCCCCCCCCTCTAGCTACTTTTCGACCCTAATAAGTGGTATCAGAGTGAGGCCGCTCTTCACCGGAATCATCGCCGGAAAGGGCAACAAAGCTAGAGGGTGAAGAAGTTGAAGCAAATTCATCAAAGTCAAAGAATTCAAGAAGCTCAACTTCAAGATGGAATTCTGAGATGGACTTGGATTCGACACGAGAGTGCATCCACCATTCACAATGATGAGCTTCGATCTTTGGAGATCAAGGATCGAAAATTTCTTGATGGTGGAGATAGAGCAATGGTTTGCTCTCATGGAAGGCTTCGAAGCTCCAACAAGTTCAAAGGGCAAAATTCTTAAGTGGAGCAAGTGGAGCCAAGAACAAATTCAAAGGAGCGAGGCCAATGATAAAGTGACCAAGCTTTTGGTCAATCTATTGCCTAGCCACATTTTGGAGTAAATTGGAGAATTCAAGGATGCCAAGGAGCTTTAGAGCAAATTGGCAACAATTCATGAGATCCCCTCCACTGTACTAGATCAAGAAGAATCCAAAGAGGGTGACTCATTGGATCAAAATCAAGAGGATTCCGAAGTTGAGAGATGCTCAACTGCCGAAGAAGAAGTCCAAGAAGCTTCATCTTCAAAGGAATGCAACAAAAAGTACAAAGAGGGAGCATACTCCTTGTTCCGTGTACAAGATGAAGATGAAGAAGTCTCCACCTCTAGGATTGAGGGGGAGCGACCCTTGTTGACATCGGACCAAGAAGAAGGAGAAGCTTCTACATCCGGGTCCAATGGAGAAGAAGACAATGCATCCTCCAAAAATCAAGAAACATCAAAAGGAGGAGCAAGTGTCATCCCTACACGTGAAGGTATAAGTATTTCAATTAAAAATAAAAAGTATATCATATGTTTTGAGTGTAGGGAACATGGTCACTACAAAAGCAAGTGCCCTAACTTGGTAAAGAAGAAGAGCCAAGTGACACTAAAGGGCAAGGAGATGCCTAAGGAGATCACCCCCACTACAAAGAAGAGCAATGAGCATATTGTGTGCTTCTCGTGCCATCAAAAAGGACATTACCGGAGTTAATGTCCTAAGGGGAAGAAAGCGGTCAAAGCTAAAGGAGGAAGCATGGATCAAGGGGGAGTTCAAAGGTAAAACGCAAGGTATCATTTATTGAGCCTACCTCTTTAAATTATGGTAAAAAGCATGCTAGTTCTAATTTTTATCATTTTAATGCTATTTACCACAAAAATATGAAGCATGATAACATTAAGGAAAAACATATAGCTTTTTATGCTAAAACCACTCAACCTAAGGTTAGGAAGATAGATAACCAACTAGGAAATAATTCTAAGGGTTTTAAGCATATGCCTAAGAAAAGGAAAAAACAAGATTTTAGTGAAAAATCTAAGGTTGAGGAACTATGGAAGGAAAATCAAGTCTTGAGGTCAAGACTTGATAAAATGGAAAGGATCCTTAGGAAAATCACAAATGAACACACAAGGGTCCAAGAATCATAACCTAAGTCTAGGAGTACAAAAGTCATTCAATGGCCATAGAGGTTTGGGATACAAACCTAAAACTAAGAAGGATGTGCCTTTTTATCATAGGGTTCCATATTGCTACGGAACAAACCCTAGGTATAGTGGTCAAGTCAAAAATACTAGGGAGGTTATCCCTAAGAGTATTTTTACAACAAATGTGACTAACACTTCTAAGAAGTCTAAGAAAGTCACTAAGAAGGTCACAAGGGAAGAAATCCCTAGAGTTGACATAGAAAAGGTGACCAAGGCTTCTAAGAAGCCTAACAAGGTCACTAGGAAGGTATTTAGGGAAGTTATCCCTATAGGACCGTTGGGCCGGCTAGAAGGGTTGGTAAATAATCTGTCAATTAAAAACAAACAACCCTTCCTCGAACGATTAAGCTAACACTTGTAAAATGAATTAAGCAGATAAATAAAAGCATAAAAGAAAAGATGAGGCACCAGATGTTTACTTGGTTACAACCGATGTGGTTGTTAATCCAAGGAAGATTAAGCTCAAAAACTCCTTCAGGCGGAGAAGCCTCTTACAGCGTTTAGGCACAGAAAACAGAAGCTTAACTACAACTAAAGCATACAAGTGTTTGGAAATAGAATGATCGTGATTGTTGAAAAGCTCGGACCAAGGCTATATTTATAGCCTTGGTTGGCGCGTCCGGGTTCCCTAGGGGATAAAATTTATCCCCAGCGGTTGGATCGAGTCAAAGCTCGATCCGTGAAAAAACTGAGCCCCGGAGCCAAAAGTCAACCCAGTTGACTTTTGGTCCGCTCTCTTCTCCGGTTCAGCTCGCCTCTGGTCCGGGTCTTTCTGATCTCTGACATCCGGAATAGGGCTCACCCGAACCCATCTTCTGGTCTTCTCGAGCGTGCTTCCCTCCGGCTTCTCGTCCCTCGGAATTGCCGCGTGTCCCTTCTCGTCCACCAGCGTACTCATCCGCAGACTTCGTCCCTCGGTCGCACCCCGTGCCGACCTTCGCGCTAGCTGCATCTCTTGCTCCCCGAGCAATCTTCCGCTCTGGCTTTCGTACCTCGGAACCACCGTGCGTACTTCCTTCTCGTCCGCCGGTGTACTCTTCCGCAGCACCTCGTCCCTCAGACGCACCGCGTGCCGTCCTTCTCGCTAGCTGCGTCTTCCGCTCGAGTACCTGTGCTCCTAAGCTCCTGCACACTTAGACACAAGGTTAAAACAACGCAGGACCTAACTTGACTTGTTGATCACACCAAAACAACCTTGGGGTTCCAACAATCTCCCCCTTTTTGGTATGATCAACCCAAGTTAAGCTAGGGTCAACAATAGATATGAAATTAAACAGTTTATTGCAATAACATTCAACATGATAGAAAAAATTAAATTTTAAACATTCCAAATTTTAATTTTCAATTTTCTACCTCCCCCTAGACTTATACTTTCCTTCTCCCCCTTTGATCACAATAAAAATGGGGAACAACCAAAAATCTAAGGGTTGACATTAAAAAAAACTTGAAAATATATTTCAATAATTTTCAGGGAAATATTTCTAAGTCAAGACAAATTTCTAAGTCAAGAAATAACCTTTTTTTTAAAAAAAAATAAAAAATTCAAGTATTCATCATCAATAATTAAAAACTTTCTAAGCCGAAAAATTTATGCAAGAAAATTTTAAGAGAATTGATAACATTAAAAGAAATTTTCTATGCATTTATTTATTTATATATTCTAATGCTTTTATCAGAAAATTTTAAATTTCTATTTTAATTTATCATAATTTCTTAACTTTGAAGCAAGAAATTTTGAGCATGTAGAAATTTGTGCAAATTGTAACATGTCATTTTGAATTTCTAATTTGCAAAGATATTTCGATAATATAAACTTGATAAAGTTTTTCGACAATACTTCTGATTTGCAAACTTCGTTCGACAAAATATTTTGTAATTTGCAAAAGTATTTTGACAACATAAATTTGCAACAATCTGTGGATAATAGATTTACTACTCCGAAAAACTCTTTCGATAATATCTCTAATTTGCAAACTTTGTTTAAAAAAATGTTTCGTAATTTGCAAGATTCTTTTGTCAAATCATTTTGCGATTCGAAAAACTCTTTCAACGAGATAATTTGTACTTCGGAAAAATTTTTAGATCCGGAAAAAGTTTTCGAAAAATTACTTTGTGATTTGCAAGAATCTTTCGTCAAAACACTTTGTAATTCGAACAAATTTTTAGATTCGGAAAAAGTTTTCGATAATATTTCTAAGTTGCATAATTCTTTCGTAAAAATATTTTGTAATTTGCAACAATTATTCGACTAAACATTTTCTAATCCGAAAAGTTCTTTCGATAATTCAAATTTTGGTTCCCAAAAATCTTCAGGTAATTTGATTAATTGAACCAGTTGTTCAGAGGGTAGAGGCCATACCTTACTTACCTCGTCGGCCGTTGGTTCTCCCCCGGTTGAATTAATTTCTTCCGAAGATTCTCCCCCTTCATCGATCTCGAGATGTACTTCGACTGTTGGGGCTGTCTTGGTAATTTCTTCCATCTCGGATTCTTCTGATGACAGCTCGATGTCTATTGAGGAGACGACTTCAACCGATTCTTCATAGAGCATTAAGAACTTTTCCCAAAGTTCTTTCGCGCTTTTGTACTCTTCGACTCTGTCGAAATCTTTAGTTGGTATTGCGCTTAGAATGTGAAACTCTGCCCGAGCATTCGCCATGGACTCTTCACGTTGCTTCTCGTTCCAGAGGCGTATGCCGATTTTCTCTCCGTTCATGTCTTTCGGTGCTTCATAACTTGTTTTCATTATTAGAGAAATACCAATATCAGAGTTAAGAAATACCTTCATTTGTTGCTTCCATGAAGAAAGCTCCCCCTCAAATGTTGGTGGGTAGTCGTTAGCTCCGGCCATTGTTGCTTCAGACGGCGGTTAGTCCTTCTGAGGCGTCTCGGCTCTGATACCACTTATAGGACCGTTGGGCCGGCTAGAAGGGTTGGTAAATAACCTGTCAATTAAAAACAAACAACCCTTCCTCGAACGATTAAGCTGACACTTGTAAAATGAATTAAGCAGATAAATAAAAGCATAAAAGAAAAGACGAGGCACCAGATGTTTACTTGGTTACAACCGATGTGGTTGTTAATCCAAGGAAGATTAAGCTCAAAAACTCCTTCAGGCGGAGAAGCCTCTTACAGCGTTTAGGCACAGAAAACAGAAGCTTAACTACAACTAAAGCATACAAGTGTTTGGAAATAGAATGATCGTGATTGTTGAAAAGCTTCTGGACCAAGGCTATATTTATAGCCTTGGTCGGGGCGCCTGGAAGGGTTCCGGGCGCCCCGGACAGCTCCGGGCGCCCCGGACAGCTCCGGGCGCCCCGGACAGTTCCGGGCGCCCCGGAGCCAAAAGTCAACCCAGTTGACTTTTGGTCCGTGCTCTCTTCTCCGGTTCAGCTCGCCTCTGGTCCGGGTCTTTCTGCTCCGGCTCCGCTTGCTTGGGTGATCTCTGACATCCGGAATAGGGCTCACCCGAACCCATCTTCCGGTCTTCTCGAGCGTGCTTCCCTCCGGCTTCTCGTCCCTCGGAATTGTCGTGTGTCCCTTCTCGTCCACCAGCGTACTCATCCGCAGACTTCGTCCCTCGGTCGCTCCCCGTGCCGACCTTCGCGCTAGCTGCGTCTCTTGCTCCCCGAGCAATCTTCCGCTCCGGCTTTCGTACCTCGGAACCACCGCGCGCACTTCCTTCTCGTCCGCCGGTGTACTCTTCCGCAGCACCTCGTCCCTCAGACGCACCGCGTGCCGTCCTTCTCGCTAGCTGCGTCTTCCGCTCGAGTACATGTGCTCCTAAGCTCCTGCACACTTAGACACAAGGTTAAAACAACGCAAGACCTAACTTGACTTGTTGATCACACCAAAATAACCTTGGGGTTCCAACAATCCCTAGTGAGTACCTAGAGCATCCAAGGAGTGCCAATAGATTTTGGGTTCCTAGGAGCATTTTCTCTACCCCTTAGATGGGTTAGAGAGTGTCAACTTAAATTAGGATGGTAGTTAACTCAACTTTGATGAAGTTGACACTCGGAGAGCATTTTCAAGGTTATTATCAACCTTTGAAAATGAAGTGAAGTTTCATTTACTCTTTGGAAGAGTAAAATGTGCCATAATTTGAAAGTTTCAATTTTAAATTAAATTGGCACAATTGGAAAAATGATAAGAACTACCAAGTTGGGATTTTGGTATGTTCTTAAGGGATTAAGGGTAAAAATTTAGGACTTGATCTCAATGATTACTCCTTGAAGGAGAAAATTATGCCAAGATTTGAGGAATGTGCTTGATTTTAATTGGCATAAATTAATCAAGAGAAAAAGGAATGCCAAGTAGGGTTTTGACATTTTTCTTGTGAAGACAAGGGGCAATCTAGGTTTAATTTTAATTTAGCTAAGGTTTTAGGATACTTAGATAGGTAATCTAGGTATATCTTATTTATGCTAAAACTTGCCATGATTGTTTGCCCATCATATGTCATGACATCATATTTTGCATTCATGATTATTATAAAAAACATAAATATACCATGTCATGTCATTCATACATCATGTAGTTATAGGAATTTTTCTTTTGAAAATTATCTATTTTGATGTATGTCATAAATCATCATGCATTATTTTTAATTCCTTGCAATTAAGGACAAATGACATTTATTAACAAGAAACATCCTAGGTGGATGTTCATGATTTTAAAATGCCTATATAGATATGCATGATCCCTAGTTTAAGGCAAAACCAAAATTTACATCTCACAAAGACCTATAAGGTGACTTGTATGTGTTTTAGTGCACATTAGATACAAGTGAGATGTTAGGATGATAAAAAAAAAAAACTCAAGATGTTGATTTAGTGCATTCCTTTGAGTTTTAGGTTCATCAAAACACATAGTTATGTGTTTTCCAATCATTGGGAAAGCTAATGTACAAGTCATGTGCATTGAGCCCAAGGAACATGGTTGGATATTGATTTTGAAAATGATTTTAAAACACTTTTGGAAAACCTTGGTTAAAGCTATCTTTTGATAGTAATCATCATTGAATAGTTAGACACAAATTTAGAAGAAAACACTAAAGTTTTTACAAGTTTTCAAGTTTGTGTCAATCTTTGAAAATATGAAGTATTTTCTTAGAAAACTATTTTTCCATGATAATATATATCCTAAATAATGTCTACAACGATTTTCATGATTTTTGGAATTTTATAAAATTTTCTAGGGGTTTCTGAAGTTGACTGAAATGAAATTTCAGCAACTTCAAACCTTCAATCGATCACCCGATCGATTGAAGGGTCTCAATCGATTGAGAGTGAGCTTCTCGCGAACAAAAGCTCACTGGATCGATCCACCGATCGATCCACACTAGCTGAATTGATCAATGGATCGATTGAGCAAGTTTCAATCGATTGAGACCCAACTCCAATCGATTGGGAATACTGTTTTTGGCTGGGAAAACTCATTTTCAGCATTTGAACCTATTTTAGTCTAGGCAACCATTCCTAACCCCTCAAGACATATTTGTACACATTTAGGGGGAGTTTTCATAATGAAAACAAGAATGGATTGGTTAAAGGAGACTAAGTAGAAGTTTAGGTTGAGGTTTGATTTCAATATTGAATTTTTGAACCTCTAAACTTCAAAATTTGGGTTTCCTAAAGTTTTAGGGATTCCAAGTCATTGTTGGTGCAATGACAGAAGTTACGACCATGTCTTTAGGGGGAGTTACTCTTTAAGGACATGAAAATTATTTTTCATACACATTGGAAGGTGGTTAACCTTCTTTTGCGTAAATGCGTAAGGTTGAGCATTCAAATGAGATGGAGAGTAGATATCTTCATTGTTTGATTGTTTATGCTCATCGATGAGCATTGAGGGTAATGAAGGGTATGAGACCTTCATTATCATGTTGAACACAACAAGTGAAGTTGTGAACAACATGAGTAACTCTTCAGGAAGAGAATTTGTTTTTGATGTGTGCCAATAGGGTGAGAATGTAGAGTTTAAGTTAGGCCTTCATTACCTAAAGAGGGAGTTTTCCCTCTAGGAAAGGGGGAGAATGAAGGGAACCCTCATTCATATATTGGCATGAGGCTATGAGACTAGCCTAACTTAAAGGTATTGTCAAATATCAAAAAGGGGGAGATTGTTAGTGCAATATCCCTTAGGTCAAGGTTGACCAATTTGACTAAGCTTGAGTTGGCTCAAGCTTGAGTCTTGGTTTGAGTTTCGATGTTTGACAATACAATACATGGAGACAATGAGACGTGGAGATTGCAGATGTAATTGTCCGACTGGGTCTGATTAGGGTTTGATCAGACTAGGTTGTAGAAGAGTCAAGTATACTTGACTGGGAAGTCTTGGTAAGTGAAGTCAGGCAGTTGGAAAGTCCTAGTGAATGAAGTCAGGCAAATTGAAAGTACTAGTGAGTGAAGCTAGACAAAAGTGAAAGTCTTGGTGAGTGAAGCCAGGCAGATTGAAAATCCTACTGAGTGAAGCCAGGTGAAAGATCTAGTGAGTGAAGCTAGGCAGTGAGAAAATCCTGGTGAGTGAAGCTAGGTGAAAATCCTAGTGAGTGAAGCTAGGTGAAAGTCCTGATGAGTGAAGCTAGGCAGATGAAAAGTCTCGGTGAGTAAAGACGGGCAGTGGAAAAATCCTGGTGAGTGAAGTCAGGTGAAAGACTTAGTGAGTGAAGCTAGGCATATGAAAAGACCTGGTGAGTGAAGCCAGGAACGAGGAAATCCAGATGGGTCAAGAGTGACCGGACATCTGGTAGAAGGAAGTCCAAGTGGATAATGGAGGACCAGACACTTGGCACAAAGGGAAAGTCCAGATGAGTCAAAAGTTGACCGAACTCTTAGCGGTCGTAAGTCCAATTGGGAGTTGGCATGGAACTAGGAACTTCGGATGTAGTAAACTTCCGAAAACCATAACTTTTGACTCGGATATCGGAATGAGGTGATCTCGGATGCGAAACGAAGCTAATTTCAAGCTCTACACAGATTTCTGCTTCCCAATCGATTGGCCAATCGATTGGGGGTTTCAATCGATTGGTTAATCAATTAGGCGACGCGATTTTATGCAGAAAAGTTATGGATCGATTGGGTAATCGATCGAAACTTCCCCAATCAATTGGGAGAGTTTCTGAGCGAACAATAAGCTTCTGAATCGATCAATTGATCGATTGAAGCCTCCAATCGATCGAGAAATCGATTGGAGAGCTGGAAATCGCGCGAGAAGCTTTGAATCGATTGAGCAATCGATTCGGGGCATTTCCAGAGAGCATAGAGGCACTTTGGATCGATCGGTTGATCGATGTAAAGCCTCCCCAATCGATTGGGATTTGACCGTTGGCGCGAATAAAGCCGTTGGCGAGCGTTTTTCTGCGCACTTCTTCCTCTCTTCTCCACAGGCGATCAGAGCACAACTCCACAGCGATTCTTTCTTCCTCACCACCAATTCTTGAAGGTTCTTAGAGGCACGTCCAAGTCAAGAGGCGAGTTACAATAAGAAGAAGAAGAAGCTAGGGTTTCATTGTAATCTTGTAAGACTACTTGTATTTTGCTTCTTTCTCTCTTATTGTTGTATTGTGAGCTTGTAAGGTTTTTCCGCCTTCGGTAGTTACCGCAAAGGAGTGTTTTCATAGTGGAGGGTGCGTGAGTGTGTGGATCATTGGACTAGTCACCTCTTCTTGAGGTGGATACCAAGTAAATCCCTAGAGTTAGCGTTGTTTGTGTTTGCTTCTTGTATTTTCCGTTGCACATCATCACAAGAAGCAAGCAACGACGAGCACGAGATCGCGACGAGCTATTCACCCCCCCCCCCCTCTAGCTACTTTTCGACCCTAACATTATCTTATGGTGATATTATTTGAAACAAATTATTTTTAAAATTAGGTTGCTAGTAGAGGCATTAGTAGCAGAATTGGAAATGATGTTGGCGACAGTAGTCATGGATAAAAAAGTAGTAATGTTGGTAATATTAATCAACTTCTCACTGTAGCTCAAGTAATTATTTTAAAATTGTGTGTTTTCTAAATTAAATATTTGTTATAAAAATAGACATGATAGAATTAATAACTTTGTATTGTTATACAGTTAAAAATGAAGGATGTGAGTTATGGAGATATTGGTGATAATACTAAGTGTAAGCTATTTTATTGGTACGTTGATGGAGTTGTTGCAGAAGGTCAAATTGCATCCATAGATCCAAAAGCAAAAGTGCATCATGTTCTTCTAAGTAGATCTTATTGGAAAGTTTGGGTTGATAGAGTTTTTGTGGAGAAGGTGTACCTAATTCGATCAAATAATGAAATATTTTTTCTTGAGGATGCAATAGGAAGTACAAACGCTTGGTTATCTATGTTTATAGTTTTGTATAATTAATATATATTCTACTTATTTTAAAAAAATTATGTTACTAAGTGAATTTTTTGCTACTAGTTTGGATTATTTTATCTAAGTGTGATATTTATAGTTGAATGTGATAATATTGTTGGTGCAATATTCCCTAGGTTAAGGTTGACTGAGCTTGAATTGGGTCAAGCTCGAGTCTTGATGTTTGGATTTCGATGTTTGACAATACATGGAGATAAGACATGGAGATTGCAGGTGAAATTGTTCATGTGAGAAGACCTAGTGAGTGAAGCTAGGCAGAAAGAAAGTCCTGGTGAGTGAAGCCAGGTGAAAGTCCTAGTAAGTGAAGCTAGGCAGTAAGGAAAGTCCTGGTGAGTGAAGTCAGGTGAAAGTCCTAGTGAGTGAAGCTAGGCGGTAAAGGAAGTCCTGGTGAGTGAAGCCAGGCAGATGAGAAGTACTAGTGAGTGAATCTAGGCAGAAGGGAAATCCTGGTGAGTGAAGCCGGGCACGGAAAATCTAGGTGGATCAACGTTGATCGGACGCCTGGTGGAGATAAGTCCAAGTGGGTCAAGGATGACCGGACACTTGGCACGAGGAGAAAAGTCCAAGTGGGTCAAAGAGATTGACCGGACACTTGGTGAGGGAGTCCTAGCAGGTCGAGGGTGACCGGATGTTAGGCATGATATACCAACATGTCATGGTTGACCGGATGTTGGTTTAGGGGACTTTGGACTTGGTCTTGGGGAAAAATCATGGGTTGAGTCGATCAGCCGATCGATTGGGTGAGTCCTCGCGACAAAGGCTTCCCCAATCGATCGGGCGATCGATTGGGGAGAATCGGCGATTGCACAGAAAGCCTCCCAATCGATCGGCCGATCGATTGGGAGCCTCCAATCGATCGGTTGATCGATTGGGAGCTGCGATTTCACGCGATAAGCCCTGGATCGATCGGCTGATCGATCCAGGCAATTCCTGAGAGCACAGAGGCACTCTGGATCGATCGACCGATCGATCCAAGCCTCCCCAATCGCTTGGGAGCAATCTGATCAATTGGGATTCAACCGTTGGCGTCGTATTTAGTTGTTGGCGAGCGTTTCTCTCTGCAGTTCTTCCACAGCTTCGATTCTTTCTCCACAACGACTTCACAGCCACTTCTCCACAGCTCTCACCATCAGTTCTTGAAGATTCTTGGAGGTTTGTGCTGATGCACGTCCAAGTCAAGAGGCAAGGAAGAAGTTAGGGTTAGGGTTTCTCGTGCAAACTTGTAAGATATCATTGTATTTTGTTTCCCTTTCCGTTCTTCTTGTACTGAGAGCTTGTAAGGATTCTCCGCCTTTGGTAGTTATCGTAAAGGAGTGTTTTTCATAGTGGAGGGTGTGTGAGTGTGTGGATCCTTAGATTAGTCACCTCTTCTTGAGGTGGATACCAAGTAAATCCCTAGTGTTAGCGTTGAGTGTTGTTTCTTTGTATTTTCCGCTGCATTTCACCACAAGAAATAAGCAACAACGAACACGAGATCGCGCTGAGCTATTCACCCCCCCCCCTCTCTAGCTACATTTCAGTCCCAACAAATATAATTAATTGTTTGAGTTTTGGTTTTATAATTGTGTATGTGGTATATGTACGTGGTATTGTAATTTGTGTGTGGTATTATAATTGTATGTGGTATAATTTGTGTGTGGTATTTGAATGGTCAAACAAGTTAAGTTAGGTCATGTTGTGTTTAATCCTGTGTCTAAGTGTGCAAGAACTTAGGAGCATAGGGAGTCGAGCAAAAGATGCAACTAGTGAGTAGGACAGCACGGAAGAGAGCTGGCAGGCTCGGTGCATCTGAGGGATGAGGTACCGCGGATGAGTACACTGGCAGATGAGAAGGGAGCGTACGGTGTTTCCGAGGGATAAGAAGTCAGATCGGAAGATTGGTCGAGGAGCAAAAGACGCAGCTAGCAAGAAGGTCGGCATGGGAGAGAGCCAACGGGCTCGGTGCGTCCAAGGGACGAAAGCTGCGGAAGAGTACGCTGGCGGATGAGAAGGAAGCACATGATGATTCCGAGGGACGAGAAGCCGGAGCGGAAGCTTGCTCGAAAAGGTCAACAGTTGGGTTCGGGTGAGCCCTATTCCGGATGGCCGAGATGACCCAAACAAGAGGAACCAAAGCGGAAGACCTGGACCGAGGCGAGCAAAATCGAAGCGGAAGACCCAGATTAGAAAAAGTCAACTTGGTTGACTTTCTTGGTCCGAGCGTCGGGAATCCTTCTAGGCGCCCAGAATAGGATTTTATCTGGATGATGTTTGACCACAATCCATTATGAAGGGAATAAAGTTTTATCCCCCTCTAGACGTCTGGAACCTTTCCAGGCACCCCGAGCAGGGCTATATAAGCAACCCTGCTCCCAAAGCTAAAGAATAACAAGAAATTATGAAACAACACTTGTACACAATCACTATTCTATTTTAGCTTTCTATTTCTACACTTCCATTGATGTAAAGAGACTTCTCCGTCTAAAAGAGAATTTTAGTGAGCTTCAACTTCCTTGGATTAACAACTTCCCCGGTTGTAACCAAGTAAATATGTGAGCCTCATCTTTTTAGTTTATCTCTTATTTTGTTTATGCAAGTATTTAGTTTAATTAAGTTATAAGTCCGAGGAAGGTTTATTTTGCTTGATTTATACAGGGGCTATTCACCCCCCCTCTAGCCGACCGCCGAGGGTCCTAACAAGTGGTATCAGAGCAAGGATGCCTTAGAAGGACTAACTGCCGATTAAAGCAGCGAGATGGCCGGAGCTAACATCTACCCACCACCGTTCAAGGAGGAGTTCACGTTTTGGAAGCGACGAATGGAGGTATTTCTTAAAACAGATTTTAATATTTTATTAATAATGAAATATAGTTATGAAGCATCAAAGAACATAAACGAAGAAGAAATTGAAAAACACTTCTGGACCAAAAGTAGCGTGATGACTTTACGTCGAACGGTAAGGCTGAATATCATCTAATAAGCGTACTACTGATGGAGGATCTCGATAGAATCGACAACTATCAAAGTGCGAAAGAACTTTGGGAAAAGTTCTTGAAGCTCTACGACGAACCAATTGAAGCTGAATCCAACTCCTTGATGGATACCGAGTCATCGTTAAAAGAATCTGAGACTGAGGAAATTGCCGGGATAGCCCTAATAGTTAAATTCCTTCCTGAGGACACAGAAAGCTCATCATAAATGAGCATCGATAAAGGGGGAGAGTCTTTGGAAGAAAGCAACAGTTCATGGGGAGCTACAAATAACGAGATCGACAAGATAAGTCAAGTACGATCTCTATTGGTGCAATATCCCTGGGGTCAAGTTGACTAGGCTGACTAAACTTGACTTAGCTCAAACATGAGTCTTGATGTTTGAGTTTCGATGTTTGACAATACATAGAGATTGCAGATGTAATCGTCTGATTGGGGAGATTGTTGATACAATTCCCCTCTGGTCAAGGGATGACTAATTTGATGTGAAGAAGTACTTGATTAGGGAAGTCCTAATTGGAGGTTAGGCAAGGGAAAATCCTGATGAGTGAAGTCAGGTGAAAGTCCTAGTGTGTGAAGCTAGGCAGTTGAAAAATCCTAGAGAGTGAAGCTAGGTGAAAGACCTAGTGAGTGAAAATAGGTAGTTGGAAAAATTTTGGTAAGTGAAGCTAGGTGAAACCCTAGTGAGTGAAGCTAGGTGAAAGTCCTGATGAGTGAAACCAGATAGATAAAAAGTCCTAGTGAGTGAAGCTAGGCAGATGGAAAGACCTGGTGAGTGAAGCCAGACACGTGGAGATCCAAGTGGGTCAAGGTTGACCGGACACCCAGTGTTGGAAAGGCCAAATAGGTTAAAGGATTGACCGGATACTTGGTATGAAGAAATTTAGATGGGACAAGGGTGATCGAACATGTGGTGGAAGTCCAAGTGGGTCATGGAGGACTGAACACTTGGCACGAGATGATAAGTCCAAGTGAGTCAAGGTTGACCGGATACTCAGCACGAGGAGAAAAGTCAAAGGATTGACCGGACACTTGGTAAAGAAGTTCTAACAGGTTAAGATTGACCAGATGCTAGGCAAAAAGAGTCCCAATAAGTCATAATTGACCGGATGTTGGGTTTGGGAACCTTGGACTTGAGTTTAGGCAAGTCAAGGTTGGGGTAATCGATTGGCTGATCGATTGACCCAAACCCAATTGATCAACCGATCGATTGGGAGAGTACCGCGACAAGAAGTGACCCAATCGATCGACCGATCGATTAGGAGCAAGTGTCGCGAGCACAGAAAGCTACCCAATCAATTAGCTAATCGATCGGGCACCTCTAATCGATTGGTCGATCTATTGGCAGTTGGTTTTCTCACGCGATCGCGAGAAAGTCTGAATCGATCGGTCGATCAATTCAGGCAGCTTCCAGTGAGCACAGAGCAATCTGAATTGATCAACTGATCGATTCAATTCTCCCAATCGATTGGTCGATCGATTAGGCTGTGACTATTACGCTAGATTAAAGCCGTTGGCGAGCGATCTCTTCGGAAGTTCTTTGTGAGCTTCTTCCGATCTTCACATGAGCTTCTCCACAACTCTCCATCAGTTGTTGAAGCTTCTTGGAGCAAAGTGTTGTTGCACTTCTAAGGTCAAGAGGCGTCCCACAAGGAGAAGAAGAAGCTAGGGTTTCGGTTTCATGTTGTAAATCTTGTAAGATTTTACTTATACTTGCTTCCCTCTTCTTTCTTCTTGTATTGAGAGTTTGTATAGGGCTTCTCCACCTTCGATAATTACCGTAAATGAGTGTTTTCATTGTGGATGAGTGTGTCGTGTGTGTATCCTTGGATTAGTCACCTCTTCTTGAGGTGGATACCAAGTAAATCCTCGTGTTAGCGTTGGGAGTCTTGTTTTGAGTCTTTCCGCTGCATATCAACAACAACGAAGCAAGCCAACGAAGCGCGACGAGTTATTCACCCCCTAGCTACAAATTGACCCTAACGATCCCGATAAATTATTAAAATTTGTTAATTATTATCTAAAAACTGTTGCAAACTAGAAAAAGAAAATAAAAAATTACAATTAATTCTAGCCAAATTTTGTCTATTAGAAGATTTTGAAAAATTAAAATTAGAAAATGATAAATTAAAAATATAAGTAGAAGACTTAAAAATCGTGCATGCTTAAATGTTAAAAATCAAAACAATAAGAGATATAATAATTTGAGCTGGTATTTTAAATACCATAAAGGGCAAATTAAGAAAATCTCACAAAAATATGTTCCCAAAAGTTTCTTGATTAATCCAGTTAGAAGGAACGTATATTGGGTTCCAAAATCTTGTCTAAATTAAAATTTAATTGGACTTAGGGCTTTCAGAGAGTAGATTAAATGTTTAATTTTTTTAAAAGACTTTGTCTAGAAAGTGGTTGTTGCTCCAATAACTAAGAAGACTTAGTGTCTTGCCACAACCTGGAAGCTGATTAATGAAATAAAATGTTTAATTGACTATCTGATTAAACATTTAATTGTAATTAAATAATGCTTTAAATAGTTACTCAAATATTTTTTGCAATCTTTTTAACTTAGATTTTTTTTTTTTGCAAATTTGTTTTTATTTATAAATTTTTTTGCAAAACTTAGCGTTTCTAAAAATATTTACGTTGTAATTTTTAAGTGATATCAAAATTATTTTCAAGTTTTTTCAAAAACTTGATAAACTCTTCAAAATTGTTTGAAAATCAGAGTTTTTTTTTTAAACTTTCCTATTTTTTGAAAAGTTACCTTTAGATTTTTTTTTAGTATCCCATTTTTTATATGATCAAAGGGGGAGAAGGGGAAGATTAAGTCTAGGGAGAGGTAGCTTATTTTTTACCTTTTACACTTTATTGCAAAATTTATTTCTTCACTTTAATGTTGGTTTACCCTAATTTAACCTAGGTTGCTCACATTAAAAGGGGGAGATTGTTGGTACCCCAAGGTAGTTTTGATGTGGTCAAACATGTTAAGTTAGGTCCTGTTGTATTTAACCCCGTGTCTAATTGTGCAGGAACTTAGAAGCATAGGGACTTGAGCAAAAGACGCAGCTAGAGAGAAGGACGACATGGAAGAGAGCCGATGGGCTTGGAGCGTCTGAGGGAAGAGGTGTTGCGGAAGAGTACATCGATGGACGAGAAGGGAGCGTGTAGTGTTTCCGAGGGATGAGAAGCCGAAGCGGAAGATTGCTCGAGGAGCAAAAGACGCAGCTAGCGGAAAGGTTGGTACGGGAGAGAGCCGACGAGCTCGGTGCGTCCGAGGGATGAAGAGTTGGGGAAGAGTACGTTGGCGGACGAGAATGAAGCACGAGACGATTTCGAGGGATAAGAAGCCGAAGCGGAAGCTTGCTCGAGAAGGCCGGAAGTTGGATTCGGGTGATCCCTATTCCGAATGGCCGAGATCACCTAAGCAAGAGGAACCGGAGCAGAAGACCTGAACCGAGGCGAGCGAAATTGGAGCGGAAGGCTCAGACTGGAAAAAGTCAACTTGGTTGACTTTCCTAGTCCGGGCGCCCGGAATCCTTTTGGTGCCAGGAACAGGATTTTATCCAGATCGCGTTTGACCGCAATCCGTTGTGAAGGGGATAAAATTTTATCCCCCTTCAGGCGCCTGGAACCCTTCCAGGCACCCCGAGCAGGGATATATAAGCATCCCTGCTCCCAAAGCTAAAGAATAACAAAAAATTGTGAAACAACACTTGTACACATCCACTGTTCTATTTTAGCTTTCTATTTCTGCGCTTCCATTACTATAAAGAGGTTTCTCCACCTGAAGGAGAATTTTAGTGCACTTTAACTTCCTTGGATTAACAACCTCCCTAGTTGTAACCAAATAAATCTGTGAGCCTCGTCTTTTTAGTTTATCTCTTATTTTGTTTATGCAAGTATTTAGTTTAATTAAGCTATAAGTCTGAGGAAGATTTGTTTTGCTTGATTTGTATAGGGGCTATTCACCCCCCCTTTAGCCGACCACCGAGGGTCGTAACAAGTGGTATTAGAGCGAGGACGCCTCAGAAGGACTAACCATCGACTGAAGCAATGAGATGGTTAGAGCTAACATCTACCCACTAACATTCAAGGGGGAGTTCACATTTTGGAAGCGGCGAATGGAGGTATTTCTTAAAATATATTTTAATATTTTATTAATAATGAAATATGGTTATGAAGTACCAAAGAACACAAATGGAGAAGAAATTGAAAAACACTTCTAGACGCAAAAGCAGCGCGACGACTTTACGTCAAAACGGTAAGGTTGAATATCATCTAATAAGCGTACTACCAATGGAGGATCTCGACAGAATCGACAACTATCAAAGTGCGAAAGAACTTTGGGAAAATTAAAGTTCTTGAAGCTCTACGAAGAACCAATTGAAGTCGAATCCAACTCCTCGATGGGCACTGAGTCGTCGTCAGAAGAATCTGAGACCGAGGAAATTGTCGGGACAACCCTAATAGTTGAATTCCTTCCCGAGGACACAGAAAGCTCATCGCAGATGGACATCGATGAAGGGAAAGAGTCTTCGGAAGAAAGTAGCAGTTCAGGGGAGCTACGGATAACGAGATCGACAAGGTAAGTCAGGTACGATCTCTTCCTCCTGATAAGTTATGTAAATTTGTTAAATTATTATCTAAAGACTATTGCAAATTAGAAAAAGAAAATAAAGAATTAAAGTTAATTCTAGCCAAATCATGTCTATTAGAAGATTTTAAAAAATTAAAAATGATAAATTAGAAATACAAGTAAAAGACTGAAAAAAATTGTGCATGCTTAAATGTTAAAAATCAAAATAATAAGAGATATAATAATTTGAACTATTATTTTAAATACCATAAGGGATAAATTAAGAAAATCTTACAAAATATGTTCTCAAAAGTTTCTTGATTAATCCAGTTTGAAGGAACCTATATTGAGTTCTAAAATCTTGTCTAAATTAAAATTTAATTGGACTTAGGACTTTCAGAGAGTAGATTAATGTTTAATTTTCTTTAAAGGTTTTGTCTAGAAAGTGGTTGTTGCTCCAATAACCAAGAAGGCCTAGTGCCTCACCACAGCCTAGAAGTCGATTAATGAAATAAAATGTTTAATTGACTAACTGATAAAGTATTTAATTATAATTAAATAATGCTTTAAATAGTTACTCAAACATTTTTTGTAATTTTTTTAACTTGGACATTTTCTTTATAAATTTATTTTTACTTAGAAATTGTTTGCAAAACTTAGAGTTTCTAAAAATATTTACGTTGCAATTTTTAAGTGATATCAAAATTATTTTCAAATTTTTTCAAAGATTTTTCAAAAACTTGATAAGCCTTTTAAATTGTTGGAAAATCATAGTTTTTTTTAACTTTCTTATTTTTTAAAAAATTAACTTTAGATTTTTTTGGTATCCCATTTTTTATGTGATCAAAGGTGGAGAAGGGAAAGATTAAGTCTAGGGGTAGCTTACTTTTTATTTTTTTGTACTTTATTGTAAAATTTATTTCCTTCACTTTTATGTTGATTTACCCTAACTTAACCTGATCACTCACATAAAAAAGGGGGAGATTGTTGGTACCCCAAGGTAGTTTTGATGTGGTCAAACAAGTTAAGTTAGGTACTGTTGTGTTTAACCCCGTGTCTAATTGTGCAGGAACTTAGGAGCATAGGGAGTCGAGTAAAAGATGCAGCTAGAGAGAAGGACGACATGGAAAAGAGATGACGGGTTCGGTGCATCTGAGGGACGAGGTGTTGCGGAAGAGTATACCGGTGGATGAGAAGGGAGTGTGCGGTGTTTCTGAGGGACGAAAAGCCGGAGCGGAAGATTGCTCAAGGAGAAAAACACGCAGCTAGCGAGAAGGTCGACACAGGAGAGAGTCGACGGGCTCGGTGCGCTCGAGGTACGAAGAGTTGCAGAAGAGTATGCTGGCGGATGAGAATGAAGCACGCGACGATTCTGATGGACGAGAAGCCGGAGCAGAAGCTTGCTCGAGAAGGCCAAAAGTTATGTTCGAGTGAGCCCTATTCCGGATGGTCGAGATTACCCAAGCAAGAGGAACCGGAGCGGAAGACACGGATCGAGGTGAATGAAATAGGAGCAGAAGGCCTAGATTGGAAAAAGTCAACTTTGTTGACTTTCCTGATTCAGGCGCCCAAAACAGGATTTATCCGAATTGCATTTGACCTCGATCCATTGTGAAGGGGATAAAGTTTTATCCCCCTCTTGGTACCTAGAACCCTTCCAGGCGCCCTGAGCAGTGCTATATAAGCAGCTTTGCTCCCAAAGCTAAAGAATAACAAGAAATTGTGAAACAACCCTTGTACGCATCCACTGTTCTATTTTAACTTTCTATTTCTGCACTTCCATTACTATAAAGAGGCTTCTTCATCTGAAGGAGAATTTTAGTGCACTTTAATTTCCTTGGATTAACAACCTCCCCGGTTGTAACCAAATAAATCTATGAGCCTCATCTTTTTAATTTATCTCTTATTTTGTTTATGCAAGTATTTAGTTTAATTAAGTTATAAGTATGAGGAAGGTTTGTTTTGCTTGATTTGGTAAGGGCTATTCACCCCCTTCTAGCCGGCCGCGGAGGATCCTAACATCAAGGACTACGTGTCCAAGCAAGGCACTCCCCTACGCTCGGCCTGCTCCATGCCAGTCAGACCACATTCTAGTTTTCATAGCTCTTAGCCTACTCCCGCCCGACTCCATATCGATTGAACCCCATTCTACTTTGCATAGCTCTCAGACTATGCTCGTTTGACTCCATGTCGAGTGAATGCTATTCAACTTTGCATAGCTCCTAGTCTACGCTCGGCCGACATAAGGTTGGACGGACTATTTTTAGGAGACAATGTTATCAAGGAATCACAACCACTTGTCAGAGAGTAGCGATTGTTTGTCAGGAAATATTTTGATGCTCTGCCATATGCATGAAGCGGAATTTTCCTCCGCCTAACGGGAGTTCGTCGTATATTCTCTATCACCCGATATACCCTGACACCTAACATGCTCTGATGCTTACTGATTGCGAAGGTTACAAAAGGAAGTATAAAAAGGGAGGTCCACTATGTTGGCCAGGTACGCGCGCTCGTTCGCACACATGCATCTGCTACACTTCTACTTTTTTATATTTTTCCACTCAGCTTTTTTCTGACTTGAGAGTCAGAGGACCTATGTCAGGGATATTTTCCCTAGTTTCTCGCTCTAACCCTCACTCCACACAAAGGTTGAGGGCCTGGATCGAATCTTCCGACCACAGGTTAAAATCTTTTGCTTGTCAGCATTGCTACTTTCGTCATCGACTCTCGCCATCCGACTCAGCTTTCGAACGAAATCACACCTCAAGTAAATCTTAACTTGAGCGTTAGAATGATCTGAAGCAGACGTGGAACGGCTAGCGAAAATGCTTACAAATGCAAATACTTTCAAATTTCTTTTCTCGTGCAAGAAAAAACAACTATATATTTAATCCGGCTTCTTAACTAAGACGATACGATCGATCGATCGATCAGTTGTTTTCTCTTCAAATTTGCAGAGTTAAATCGCTTCCTCTTCCTCCACCAAACAGTTCGCAGCTGCTTCCTCCTTTCGCATTCAGGTCCAGCGGCTTCGCCTCTCCAACTTCCTCCCGCTGCCCCTCCCGGTAGAGCTGGAAACCCGAAACCCTCCTCTTGAATCCTCCTCCATCGCCTAATTTTGGATTCAGCTCGTGGTCCGCTTGGAGCTGGGACTGAGAAGAGGCGATGATGGCTTCTAAACCAGCAGTGGCTTTCATATCCAACGAGATGGTGGTGAGGGCTTTCTCTAGTAATGCTTGCAAGTATCTGCCTTGAGCTTCAATTCTCGACTGCAGTTTCTTTTGTACCTGAATCGAGTAGCAAAAATGGAGAACTCCAATGATAATGATAATAATAATAATAATTCTCATAATCATAATTCATAAATCTTACCTCAAGTTGATCGTTCAGCCTTCTTTGAACATCCAATTGGTACCGTAATGCCTCGGCGATTCTCATGTCTCTATTACAGTTCGAAAGAGTCAAATTACATAGCCAAAAAGTTGAAGAAACATCTGTGATTAAATTTGCATACCCGACGTCTTCTCGCCCAGAAACGCTGCTGCATGCGTCGGAAGAGCAGTTATTGCTCCAAGTTGAGTTCTTGCTTCCTGTAAACAATTGCACACATAAACAAGGGTTAATTCAGAGTATAGTAGTTGATTGTTATTTGGTGGCTGCATGTTTAATTCCGCTGCTCACCCTTGTTGATTTCGATCCCTGCCTGCTCTCCTCGAGATTGTCTTCCCAGTCTGTATTTCTATATCATAAATACGAATTACTTCACAATTTCAACGAAGCACAACTGCAGAGCAGTCTAAAAGAACATAGGAGAGAAGGGAACCTGCAGGTGGCTTTTGAGATGGTACAACGTCAACCCCTTGATGCCCATCAATCTAAGCACAGATTTCGGCGTTGCTTCTGCAATTCGAACAGCGACAACGACGGTTAACACAAGATCCTCAAATCAAAATTCCAAGTATTTAACGAAGAACATATAGGGAGTGGGAGGATCTCAGTTACTGTCTGCTCCACCGAGCTTGGCGACGGCGTCGACGAAGCGGCCATGGAGGTCGGGCGTCCACCTCAGCCGAGGCCTCGTGTCTCCGGACTGAACATCCCCTTCCATGCCCTACCCTCTCTCTCTATGTGAAACAGAGGAGAAAGAGAAGGAAACGGTATGGCTAATTTATACGGGCGTACGAGGACCGTAAGCTCGGAAGATTCTCAGCGACGAAGCTGACAACGAATAGCATTTAAAAAGAAGGAAAGATACTCGCCGTCGCTATCTTCTATTAATTAACCAATCCATAATCCAAAAGCCATTCTCTTTCACGGTCGGCCAAGTCTATCTACTTCTTTCGGCAGCGCAGAGGAGAGGACTAGCCGCGCCGTTCCGCTGCGCCGCGGATCAGGGATTAAACCGAAGCCACGGGCTGTCGGGCGATGCAGCTAAAAGCGAGCAGATGTTAGTTAATTAGTTATAGCGCGCGGTTAGGTTGGTCCGGGGGGAGGAGCAGAAGCGCAGGCACGATCGGCGTGCGGGAGGGAATATTCGGTGCTGGCGCGGGGGCGGGGGGAGAGAGAGATTTCCACCCAGCTGGGACGACGCCTTTGGCGGGGCGCGTGGGCGGCGCCGCGAATATTCGTGGCCTCTGCTCTCCCCCTCCGGCCGTGGCAGTCGTCACATCGTGGTCCACTTCTAGTTCGCGCTATCGCTGTTGTTATTTTGTCGATGCCACAATCAATTTAATCCCTCTCAGAATTTTCCATTAACCAGCGAAGTAAATCGGGAAACACCGATTTAGATTCTGACAGTTCAACGTCACAAATGTTGTAAACTAGCCCATTGTAATATATATCATGGGTGAGATTTAAACTCTGATTTAAGAAATCCGTCCTATTTTTTAAGGATCTCATGATAGTATAGTCCTGGTATATCATATTTAAATTTTGCGGCGAGTGCTGTGTTACTGGATCCGCATTTAAATTTTAAGCCTCTCAAATTGGATCTTGATCTATCACCTTTTTGTTGAGGTTCCATATATTTTTTTTTTCTCCCCATGTTAAAGCTAAAGACTAAAATGAAAGAATTGAAAAATACTTAATTAATCATTTAAAAAATCTAACCGTTGCACTATAGTCTAAGGAGTTATTTAAAATTATTCTTTGATTCTCCCCCATAACTCCAATAAAGAGGCATAAAAAAATAAATATTATTATATTTCTAAATATCTAATTCTTGAAATCGATTAATATTCGAGGTTCTTCGTTCTTATGTCACCCTGATTTATCTACACAAGGCGTAGAATCTTTTCAAGGAGAAAATCCAATTGGTCTATAAGGAGAAGTCGCCTATGCGTCGACATCAAAGGTTGTCATGGATGGAAAGAAAGGGGACACATGGAATCTTAGAATCTTTCACCACCCGTTGGATGGACCCACGGTTTTGAAAATTTGCAAAAGAATCTATGCTGGCTTATTATTTAAAAAGAAAATTATCTATACGCGTGATTCCCTATTACGTTCATCCAGATTACTCTTTTGTTTTAGAATGTTATATCTCCAATGAGTTGGTTAGTACGAGACAAAATTATAATAAATAGTCTTGAAGTCGATTGTATAGAGTACAGATTCTGGTTTATTATAAATCATAAATTTTATAAATGACCATTAAATTAGAAAAAAAAAATCTCTATAGTAACATATAAATTTTGAAATAATTTTATATAGTGATTGATCCTGTCCGAAAGTCGATGAGATAGAATACTGGGGATGTGGTGCTCCCGTTGACCTTCTGTGGACTTCGCTCTGACTTGTAACACAACTAACGTTAGTGCCGAGCCAGGGAAGTGGTCCCGGCGATGATCCTCCGATGCTCAAATCAGTCTCTGACGAAGAAGAAGAAGAAGAAGCAGTAAGTGGATCAACAAGAAACTGTAGCGTAACAGTAAAATATCGCATACCTCCGTTGAATCTTGAACTCTTTTATATAGAGCTTCGATAACGCGTGTACGCGCTTTCTCAGGCGAGCACACATCTCGAAACTTTTCCTGAAAAGACTTGTCAATAAAGTGTCCCTGACACAGTACCTTAACAAGTTGATCATATATCTGAAGTGACAGTAGAAGCTTCCGCCGTATAATCCTCTGTCTGACCATGCCGCCTGTCATCGACACTAGCTCTCAAAAGGATGTCGAAAGATAGCCTGCTATGTCTGTTGCTTGGCTGAGCAGAATAGCTGCTCGATCGGAATTCCACTATCAACAAGTTGTCTGCTGTCGGGCTGAGCGAGATAGCCTTTCGACCGGAAGTCTACTATCCGCATGCTCTGTTGCTAGGTCGAGCGGGATAGCTGCTCGGCCAAAGTCGAACCCTGTTGATGTCATACTTTGCTGTCTGGCCGAGCGAGGTAGCCGCTCGGCCGAAGTTGAACTTTTGACGTCATGCCTGTTGTCTTGCCGAGCGGGGTAGCCGCTCGGCTCGGCTTCTGCACGCCGCCTCCCTTGAGCGTTGGTTGTTTGAATGCTCCCCGTGTCAAAGTCGACGACGGGTCGGAGCCCTCTCCCCGGTCGGAGTATGATTCGTCCGATCGGCTGATATCGTCCACTCGTTGTCCGTCTTGACTTTGATCTCCTTTAACCTCCACCGTTGTGTTAGGATCCTTTGTACGGCTAGAGAGGGGGGTGTGAATAGCCGACCCCAAACTTTCGCGTTTCTTCCTACGATTAGGTTAGTTGCAGCGGAAATACAAAGAAGAAACTAAGGATAAGAAAGCAAACCTCAAACGCAAGGATGTAACGAGGTTCGGAGATTAGGGCTCCTACTCCTCGGCGTGTCCGTAAGGTGGACGAGTCCAGTCAATCCGTCGGTGGATGAGTCCCCGGAGAACCGGCTAATACAATATACTCCTTGTGGGTGGAGAAACCTCGCCACAAACGTTTGCAACAGCAAACAAAGAGTACAAGAACAAAGAGTAAGCAAGAAATACAATAAGAATACACAAGCACTCTACCAATCTTGCTTTCTCGTCGACTGGAGTCCGGATGAAGCAGCAGCTTCAAAAACTCTAACAGCAGCAGCTGTTCCAGTCGGGGAAGCTCACGCGAAGCTTTGGACGAGCTCAACAAAACTCAAGCACAGCAGCACTTAGCAACAGGAAGGAGGAAGAAGAAGAAGTTCAACAGTAGCTTCTCAACCTCTTTTATAACCTGCGAAGAAGACAGAAGAAACTAGCCGTTGCGTCGCAACGGCTAGAACCCTGATCGGTCTGTGGACCGATCAGGGAAGAGGCCTTTGCTTCTGTTCCGTCCCTGATTGGTCCACAGACCGATCAGGGAACTTCCTGATCGGTCTGGGGACCGATCAGGGAAGAAGCTTTGCTTCTGTTCCGTCCCTGATCGGTCCATGGACCGATCAGGGAACCTCCTGATCGGTCCACAGACCGATCAGGGAACTTCCTGATCGGTCTGGGGACCGATCAGGCTTTGTGCTGATCGGTCCCCAGACCGATCAGCCCCTCTTGCGCCTCGCTCCTGTTCGGCTTCTGATCGACTCCTGATCGGTCACCAGACCGATCAGTTATCACACAGTATGCTACTGATGTGTTACTGATCGGTCACCAGACCGATCAGAATATTCGCAGTATCACTGGATCGATCACCAGATCGATCCAGCTCATGGTTTTCGCCCAAACCAAGTCCAAACCAACATCCGGTCAACCTTGACCTGTTGGTACATCATGCTTAGCATCCGGTCACTCCCTTGACCTGCTAAGACTCCCTACCAAGTGTCCGGTCAATCCCTTTGACCCACTTGGACTTTCCTCTTTGTGTCAAGTATCCGGTCACTCCCTTGACCTACTTGACCTTCTCAACACCAGATGTCCGATCACCCTTGATCCATCTGGATTTTCCCTTGCCCGGCTTCACTCACCAGGACTTTCACCTAGCTTCACTCACTAGGGTTTTCACCTGGCTTCACTCACCAGGATTTCCAATCTGCCTGGCTTCACTCACCAGGACTTCCAAACTGCCTGGCTTCACTCACCAGGACTTTCCCGAATGCCTGGCTTCACTCACCAGGACTTCCACTTTCACCTAGCTTCACTCACTAGGATTTTCACCTGGCTTCACTCACCAGGATTTCCCGACTGCCTGGCTTCACTCACCAGGACTTCTCCGACTGCCTGGCTTCACTCACCAGGACTTTCCCGACTGCCTGGCTTCACTCACCAGGACTTCTCCGACTGCCTGGCTTCACTCACCAGGACTTTCCACACTGCCTAACATCCCAGTTAGGACTTTCCCACTGCCTGGCTTCACTCACCAGGACTTTCCCTCGTGCCAAGCTCCCTGCTTGGACTTCTCCGTGCCAAGTCTCCATACTTGGACTTTTCCAGTGCCAAGTCTCCATACTTGGACTTTTCCCGTGCCAAGTCTCCATACTTGGACTTTTCGCATGCCAAGCTCCCTGCTTGGACCTTTCCAGTGCCAAGTCTCCATACTTGGACTTTTCAGGTCAACCAGGTCAACCTTGACCTACGGTTACACCAATAATCTCCCAAACATCTATTCTTGTCCCATATCAAGAATAGAACTCCCTCACGAGTGTCAAACATCAACATGCAACTCAACTAGGTCAACCTTGACCTAAAGTTGCATCAACAATCTTCCCAAGTCAAACATCAAAATACAACTCGAGTCAAGTCAACTTGAGTCGGGTCAACCAGGTCAACCTTGACCTAAGGTTGCACCAACAATCTCCCCCTTTTTGATGTTTGACAAAATCATAATCAAGTTAGGTTAACCCGATAACCTAACTTAGGTTTTCCAACCATCTTCCAATGTCCAATGTTCTTTCCTTGAACATTCTCTGGACATTCTCCCCTTAGGTTAACCCGATAACCTAACTTGGATTCTCTAATAATTCTCCCCCTTTTTGACACACATCAAAAAGTATTCCAATGTTCTTCCTCGAACATTCCTTGACAATCTTCCCCTAGCTTAGGTTAACCCGATAACCTAACTTGGGTTCTCCAATAACTCTCCAATGAGCACTCTCCCCTTTTTGACACACATCAAAAAGAAAAAGGAGAGTATCAAGGTCAAGAGTTTCTTCCTAATGAAAGTCCCATACCTTTCATTGAAACTCTTAATTTCCCCCTTGATACTAAACTCAACAATCAACTTAGTGATAATCCCATATCACTAATCCTTAAAAATCTTAAGGAGTAAAAACTCCCCCTAAAAGCCAACTCCCCCTTGACCATTGCACCAACAATGTCTTTGGGAGTTCCAAACCTTTAGAAATCTACAAAACCCCACCTTCCAGCTGAAATTTCAGACCAACAGCTGAAATCAGAAACTGGCACGCTCTGATCGGTCACCGGACCGATCAGGACCCCTCTGGATCGGTCCCCAGACCGATCAGTCCTTCACCAGATCGCACCAAGCTTTCTGGATCTTACTGGATCGGTCTACAGACCGATCCATGCTTCACTGGATCGGTCCGCAGACCGATCAGGACTTCCCTGGATCGGTCCCCAGACCGATCCAGACTCTGACAGGAGATTTCTGAAATTTCCCGAAATTCAGAAACTCCTAGAAAATTCCAGAAAATTCGAAAAATTGTGAAATTTTGAGGATACATTCCTCATAACTTATACTATCATGGAAAAATAGTTTTCTATGAAAATAACTTCCATTTTTCAATCTTGATACAAAGTTCAAAAACTTTGAAATAGTTCAAGTTTAACTCAACTTTGTATCAGAATGTTCAATGATGAATGCTAACACTAGGAAAGCTTCATCAAGGTTTTTCAAATCAATTTTAAAATGCTTTTAAAACCATTTGAATTTAGGACCATAATCTTAGGACTATATGTACATGACTTGTATACAAGTTTTCCCTATGATCCTCCATTTCTTGAATTAGGCTCATCTAGGTACAAGAACTATGCACCTTGATCCTAATTCATGATCCTAATATCTCACACACATCTAAAGTGTATCAAGCACATCCATGTCAATTTTGATGTGAGATATGGGTTTAGGTATCTTAGGCTAAGGTCTCATGCATTTTCTAAACACAAATTTGATCTCAATATCAAAATATGTTTTTCATCCTTAAATCAATTCAATTGATTATTAATGCAAGAGATGATGACATGGCATAAAATGGTATCATAAATGAGAACATGTGCCAATGTCATGATGTCATGGCATAAAGTTTGAAACTAAACTAACACATGACATATAAACTAGCCTAAGTATTATCATGACATTTCAAATGATAATAAAATAAATATGATGTCATGGCATGGCATATGGCAACCAATCATGGCAAGTTAGCTCAAATAAAATACCTAAATCCGTATCTAAGTATCCTTAGCCTTAGCTAACTTAAAATCTAACCCTAGATTGCCCATATATCCCTAAGAAAACCAAAATCCCAATTATGGTATTTCTCTAGGTTTTCCTCAAATTGTGCCAATTAAAATCATTCTTTTCCATAATGGCACATTTTACTCTTTAAGGAGTAAATAATAATTCTTTTTCATTTCCAAAGGTTATCAAGACCTTGAAAATGTTCCTTGAGTGTCAATTTCCTCAAAGTTGGGTTAACTACCCTTCTAATTGGAGTTGACACTCTCTAACCCATCTATGGGGTAGAGAAGATGCTCCTAGGAACCCAATACCTATTAGAGCTCATTGGGTTCACTAAATATTCACTAGGGATGACTTCCTAGCAACTCTCCTAATGACCCTCTTAGGCTTTAAAGCCTTGGTCATTTGGGACTCATCAAGATCAACTCTAGGGTGACTCCTTGTGACCTTGGTGGTGGTCTTCCTAGCCCTAGGTTTTGTTCCATAATTGAATGGAACATTATGATAAGTGGGCTTGACCACTTGGGACTTAGGTTTGTGACCCAAACCCTTTTGTCCTTGGACATTGGTTTTGACCCTTAAACCCTAGAGATGACTTCTCCAAGTTCTTAAGAGCCTTTTCCAAAGTATCAAGTCTTGACCTCAAGACTTGATTCTCCTTCTCTAATACCTCAATTTTTGATTTGTCATTTTTCTTTGAGGCATTCCTAGGCATGTGTCTAGTTGATTTGGGATTCCTACCTAGGTTCTCCTTAACCTTAGATGAGGTAATTCTAGGGTTGGCTTTCCTAGGATTATCCTTATCTAGGCTCACATGTTTGGCACCTAAGCATGTGTATTGATTTCTAATGTTATCATGCTTATCATTATTGACTAGTGCAATAAAATTTCTAGCATGTATCTTACTAGTATTGCACGAATGAGACTTAAATGATACCTTAGGGTTTGCCTTAGCTCCCCCTATAGAAGTGCTCGGTTTCTTGCCCTTGTGAGGTTGCCTCCCCCTCGGACAATGACTCCGATAATGTCCCCTTCGCTTGCATTGGAAGCACACCACGTGCTCCTTGCCCTTGCGTGTCGGGACTCCGGCTACCTTGACCTTTGGCGCCGGTGGAGTCTTCCTTACCCTCTTTGGACACTTACTCTTGTAGTGCCCAAATTCCCTACACTCAAAGCATATTATATGTAACTTATTTGAAATTGAAATGCTTGAGTTACCTAGGTTTGGGGATGGGTGTGAGCTCTCTTCCTCATCCCTTCCGGAGGTAGATGTCTCTTCTTCTTGCTCGAACTTGAACAAGAGGAACTCTCCTCCTCTTCTTCCTTGGATGTTGAGTAGCCCTCAACTCCCAATTCGCTCCCTCCATGATGTGAGCTACTTGGCTCACTAGGCTCCTCTTCATGGCTTGAAGTGGAGCTCTCCTCATGGTACTTGGCCAAGTTATCCCATAATTCCTTGGCATTGTTGTATTCACCTATCTTACGCAAAATATTAGTAGGTAATGAAAATTCAATTGTTTTAGTTACCTCATTGTTGATCGTGGATTGATGGACTTGTTCCTTTGTCCACTTGTTCTTCTCTAGAGGCTCTCCTTCTTTATCCATTGGAGGAGTAAAACCTTCTTGTACACAAAACCAATTCAACATATTAGTCCTAAGAAAATACATCATCCTTACCTTCCAATATGCGAAGTTGTCGTTGTAGAAGGGTGGAATGGTGATGTCTTCTCCGAATTGATCCATCTCTAGCTTTGCTCCCACGGGTGTTGATCCGATGAAGAGCAACCTCGCTCTGATACCACTTGTTCGGATCCTTTGTACGGCTAGAGAGGGGGGTGTGAATAGCCGACCCCAAACTTTCGCGTTTCTTCCTACGATTAGGTTAGTTGCAGCGGAAATACAAAGAAGAAACTAAGGATAAGAAAGCAAACCTCAAACGCAAGGATGTAACGAGGTTCGGAGATTAGGGCTCCTACTCCTCGGCGTGTCCGTAAGGTGGACGAGTCCAGTCAATCCGTCGGTGGATGAGTCCCCGGAGAACCGGCTAATACAATATACTCCTTGTGGGTGGAGAAACCTCGCCACAAACGTTTGCAACAGCAAACAAAGAGTACAAGAACAAAGAGTAAGCAAGAAATACAATAAGAATACACAAGCACTCTACCAATCTTGCTTTCTCGTCGACTGGAGTCCGGATGAAGCAGCAGCTTCAAAAACTCTAACAGCAGCAGCTGTTCCAGTCGGGGAAGCTCACGCGAAGCTTTGGACGAGCTCAACAAAACTCAAGCACAGCAGCACTTAGCAACAGGAAGGAGGAAGAAGAAGAAGTTCAACAGTAGCTTCTCAACCTCTTTTATAACCTGCGAAGAAGACAGAAGAAACTAGCCGTTGCGTCGCAACGGCTAGAACCCTGATCGGTCCATGGACCGATCAGGGAACCTCCTGATCGGTCCACAGACCGATCAGGGAACTTCCTGATCGGTCTGCAGACCGATCAGGGAAGAAGCCTTCGCTTCTGTTCCGTCCCTGATCGGTCCATGGACCGATCAGGGAACCTCCTGATCGGTCCACAGACCGATCAGGGAACTTCCTGATCGGTCTGGGGACCGATCAGGCTTTGTGCTGATCGGTCCCCTGACCGATCAGCCCCTCTCGCGCCTCGCTCCTGTTCGGCTTCTGATCGACTCCTGATCGGTCACCAGACCGATCAGTTATCACACAGTATGCTACTGATGTGTTACTGATCGGTCACCAGACCGATCAGAATATTCGCGGTATCACTGGATCGATCACCAGATCGATCCAGCTCATGGTTTTCGCCCAAACCAAGTCCAAACCAACATCCGGTCAATCTTGACCTGTTGGTACATCATGCTTAGCATCCGGTCAGTCCCTTGACCTGCTAAGACTCTCCACCAAGTGTCCGGTCAATCCCTTTGACCCACTTGGACTTTCCTCTTCGTGCCAAGTATCTGATCACTCCCTTGATCTACTTGGACTTCCCAACACCAGATGTCCGATCACCCTTGATCCATCTGGATTTTCCCTTGCCTGGCTTCACTCACCAGGACTTTCACCTAGCTTCACTCACTAGGGTTTTCACCTGGCTTCACTCACCAGGATTTCCAATCTGCCTGGCTTCACTCACCAGGACTTCCAAACTGCCTGGCTTCACTCACCAGGACTTTCCCGAATGCCTGGCTTCACTCACCAGGACTTCCACTTTCACCTAGCTTCACTCACTAGGATTTTCACCTGGCTTCACTCACCAGGATTTCCCGACTGCCTGGCTTCACTCACCAGGACTTCTCCGACTGCCTGGCTTCACTCACCAGGACTTTCCGACTGCCTGGCTTCACTCACCAGGACTTCTCCGACTGCCTGGCTTCACTCACCAGGACTTTCCACACTGCCTAACATCCCAGTTAGGACTTTCCCACTGCCTGGCTTCACTCACCAGGACTTTCCCTCGTGCCAAGCTCCCTGCTTGGACTTCTCCGTGCCAAGTCTCCATACTTGGACTTTTCCAGTGCCAAGTCTCCATACTTGGACTTTTCCCGTGCCAAGTCTCCATACTTGGACTTTTCGCATGCCAAGCTCCCTGCTTGGACCTTTCCAGTGCCAAGTCTCCATACTTGGACTTTTCAGGTCAACCAGGTCAACCTTGACCTACGGTTACACCAATAATCTCCCAAACATCTATTCTTGTCCCATATCAAGAATAGAACTCCCTCACGAGTGTCAAACATCAACATGCAACTCAACTAGGTCAACCTTGACCTAAAGTTGCATCAACAATCTTCCCAAGTCAAACATCAAAATACAACTCGAGTCAAGTCAACTTGAGTCGGGTCAACCAGGTCAACCTTGACCTAAGGTTGCACCAACACGTTGCAGCAGGGTGGGGCCCTTCATCATCACTGCATCACAAGCCTCCCTCTCAATTCTAGTCGAAGGAGGCTGTAGTTCGACTGACTGGACAATTGTCCGAGTAGGTTTCCTCTCGATCGGCCTTCGACACGGTGTGGTCTTCGATCGGGATAAGACTGATCCTCGCCGATCGGCCTATTGAAGCTTGTCGTACGGGCATAGGTATGCTCCCTCGATCCGATCGGCATGACGAAGGTTTGCGCTTGTGAAATCTTTCCTTGGACTGTCTTGGGCGAGCGCGAGCCATGCTGACGTCACCCATATTTTTGGGAAATCGTGCAAATCTCTATGCATTGAGGTTGAGCGCGCTTCCATGCCGTCATTAAATGCTGACATGTGGCGAGGCACAACTCGTCACGCCCAATGCAGTCGCACGTCTGACGTGACAAGTGTGATGTGACATTTGGTGATTTGAATTTAACGGAGAGATCTTGACTTGGATTTCCGTGACCTAGATCGGACGGCTCCGGTCGGCCGAACTCGAGGCTTATAAGCCGGTCGCGTCGCTTCCTTCGCCCAGTCTTCCTCGAGTGCTTCCGACGACGCGTTCTTCGTCCTCCAGTGATCTTCTCTATTCCTATGCATCCTTCGTTCTCCGGCGACCTTCTTCCCAGTAAGCTTCCTTCCAATCACCCCCTTCTTGAAACTTTTCGGTTTTTCTTCTTGCATTCCGGTGATATTCCAATAGCATTTCTTCCTCTTCGATCGCATTTCTTCCCCTAAACCTCCTTTTCATTTTTGTTTTCACGATGGCAAGTTCTTTGCAGCTGTCTGCTTCTATCCCTGGACTCTGGTACACATCCATGGAGTCGAGGTTCGATGGAGGCGACGATGAGAGCTTGAGAGATGTATTCGAAATTTCTTCTGATCATCAGATCGTTTTGCCTTCTCCATCCGATTGACCCAATTCTCCACCGACTGGTTGTATCTGTTTCTTTCGGGATCAGTTTATCGTCGGTCTGCGATTTCCCCTTCATCTCTTCATTCCCGCAGTTTGTAAATATTTTCGCATTTCCCTTCCTCAACTTGTGTCAAACTCCTTCTGACTGCTGTGCGACGTCATTGTTTTGTTTCGTCTGCACGACATCCCCCTTACTCCCTGCGTCTTCCACTATTTTTACTATCCCAAACTGTCCGATCTGCGGACTTTCCTCTTCCAGTCTCGAGTCAGTCTAGTTTTCTTCCACAAGATGTCGACCTCCAACAAGCATTGGAAAGAATATTTTTTTTCATGCACCTTCCTGAGCGGCCAGACTTCGCGATACACTGGCAGCTCGAAGTGGCGCCTCAGCCTCCCTTGAAAAGCTACAAGAGTTGATCGGACTACCTGAACGCATCTTCAATGTTGGTCGATCAGAAGTATGACATCCACAAGTTGCTGCTGGAAGACATCCTTTATATCTTTGGCTTAATCCCGATTCGCACCCGACTGCCGACCAACCTAGGTATGAAGCACCTTTAATTCTTCCTTTGATGCTAACTGATTTCTCCTTCTCTTTTGCAGCCAAATTCATGTTGCGAGCACGTCTGGCCGGTAGGGCAAAGCTCAAGGACGCCGCGATCAATGCGACAGTTGTTGAAGAACTGGCGAGCCGCGGCCTGCAGCTGGTCGGCTCACATGAAGAGCCCCAGAATGAGAGCGATGCGACACCCATCTGTTGGAGTGTATACTAAAAGCCTAGCTTTTGTATAAACATTTATAAGAATCACATTGGTCAAGTGTCTACATTTATATATACCAAATGTAGATGTTCAATTAATTTATATTGTAGATAACATAGTGTGTGGTATCATACATAGAAGATCGTGTTATCAGTTCTTTATAAATTATAAACAGTAGCTCACGACTGAGATGGAAAGGAACAAACCATCGGAAAAGCCGTAGTATAATTAGGTATTAGTTTATCTTGACTAATAAATTACACTAGTACACTCTAAGTGTATTGAGCAGGACCATTTAAGGAAAGTTCTTTTTATAGTGACTTAATAAAAGAACAAGTCCTTAGTTATTATGGAAGTGTGTACTCTTAATCCTAATATAATAACAAGCATATATATTTAATATTTATTTCTTTAACTTATCAAAGGGTGAGATTTAGCTTGATAAATCAATAAGCCCGATAAGTTGGGAAATGATATTACTTATAGTGTGTGTTGTTGATTATAGAAGGAAACTGTGTCATAGTAATTTAGGTTGATAATGTCCCCAAGAGGAGCTCATAAGGATTGCCATGTTAAACCCTGCGTTGTGATAATGTCCTCGCTATTCACCCCCGCTGGCGACTTCTATGATCCAACAGTTGTGATACTTCTAGCAGGACAAGCAAGTGGTCACTGTTCGAGCGGCCTCTTCTTAGAGGGTCAGCCAAAAATATCCGACCAGGAGTATCTTTCGGGCTAATGCACTGTCGCTTGGATGACCTCCGCAAGAGCCTTGGTGCAGCTCCTTCAGAATGTACTTGACGTCTTCCACTCCGACGCACTTAAGGAGGGGCCTAGAGAAGGCCCACTTGTAAAGTTGGTCCCCCACCAAGGTGAACCATCCAACCCTCTTCTTCAGCAAGTGAGTTTCTTCTGGATCGGCAGATACAGCTCCCGACCGCAAGAACTCTGTCAACACTACAACAAAAACCCTCATAGACATCGGTTTTCCACTGGTGTCCATTACATTTTCGACCAATGTCTATGAAGGCGATGTAAAAGGTCTGCCATTTTAGACATCGGGTTAAAGCCGGTATAGTATCACTTAACAACACCGGTGTTCGAATCGGTTATTAACCGGTGTAGTATCACTTAATGACACCGTTTCATCAACGATGTAAAATCGATGTAATATTATATGTTAATAACACCAGTTTTAGCAGCGGTGGAAAACCGATGTAATATCAATATTGTTTAACGACGCCGATTCGATTTCCGAAATAGTCAAAAAACTGATATTATACAACATTTTAATAGTACAAAATTTAGTTAATATTATTATACATCGGTGTATCTAAACACACCAAGTAAATATCCATGTTACCAATACATAATATTATTCTTACAATATAAAAAGATAATAGATATTGTACACATCAAGTTCGTATCCACAAATTACACAAATATTCCTCTTACAACATCAAAAGATAATTAACTATGATGCCTAAATCGCATTGGCTGATGACAAATCACCGATAGGGGCTAAATCACCTTGAAAAATTATATCAAGGTTACAGTTGCAGGGAGCAGTGTTGTCATTTTCAGTCAACTTCTGTAAAATCTTCTACCATTGTTGAATGTATGTTTGTAGCTGATGCCAAACGCATTTCATCAATTTCTATTGTAAGCAAGGCGTCGCATACAACCCGTCCAACTTGGAGAATTTTTGGGCAACCTGATAGGATGTAGCTGTAATGAGCAAAAAGATCAACAACGAAAGTTCAACTGCAATAAATAGGGCACTTACCTGCAACTGGACATCGAGGATGTGGTTTCTTTGTGCTTATGTAGTGGATTACTGGTTCCTTCTCATAAATATGCTTGCAGTCCATCCTGCTTGATGAAGAACAACAGATAGAAAGAACACGGTTTATGACTTTAATAATAATAATAACATACCTTTTGCTTGGGAAACAAAAAAAATATGTGAAATAGACTAGTCATAAGCTTCTTCATCACTTGATAAATAAATATACATTAAGCATTGTTTAAGGAACATAAACAATTGAATCAACAGAATCTGTTAAAAGGTTTTTTTGAGTTGTTAGAATGAAATATAAAAGTAGAAAGCTATGGAATGTTGTCTACGACATTAACATATCTCACATTGCATTCTACAAAGCACACAAATTCATAGTTCGCAACTAATCAAATAAGGACTCATGCCAAATTAAATATGGTTCAAGAAGGAACATGATTTCCAAGGAAACCAAGCTCTGCATTTTAAGAAAGAAGTTCACTTAAAATAGTTGTTTTTAGTTAACTTGTGAACTAAAAAAGTTTGATCATCGTCTAATTCTTGTTAGCCATCTCTGCTCACTATTGAATATGGATCTGATAGAGAAATTCAAAAAATATGAACAATTGAATGTTTTCGCTTAATCAACATGAGAATATGTAAATTACCTCTGGGATTGATGGTGCATATGGTGTTCTTTTCAAGACTTTTAGTCACTCTGCAAACATGTCAAGAGTTTGAAGATGGACAAGAAGATTAATTTACCATGAAACAAATAATATAAAGCCGAAATAAATAAATGCTTAGGACATATTTGAAGGAAAACATCAAATAGCAAAAGATGAGATTATACTATGTATAGCCAGCCGTGGTTATATTTCTTCAAATTTATTAACATATAAAGCAGTGGTATTCAAATTGTTCACACATGCTATTAGTCTGCCAAGAACATCATCAAATTTTAGTAATTCTTTTGCAACTTTAACAGAAGCATCAATTGCTTTAGAACTCAGTTGTATTTTTCCTTCTCATGAATACATCAAGTAAATCAATTGTGTTTTAGAACTGTGGGAAACAACACCCAAGGTGAGACATGCATAAGACTTACAGAAAAGACATACTGTGGTTGCAGAGCAATCATCTAGTAGAAATCAATTCACTAACAATTATTGAATTGAATCAGAGATGTAAACCAGAGACACGCAAGGTCACTCTAGAATAATCATTAACAGTGGTTGAACTGAAGACAAGATGTAAACCAGAGAGACAGAGAGACAGAGGGGAAAAAATGCAGGCAATGATTTGAATGGCATCCGGGCATCTGTAAATTTCCAGAAAACCAGATGTATTGATCACAATAGAACAAATTAATGAGCAAACAATGAGCTACCTCAATGTCATCTGCAAGGTCGCTGCCGTGTGAAGGAAAGGATCCCATACTTTGGCCATTTTTATTCCAAAGTGATATCTTTTTATCGTCACCAGCACTAGCAACCACTAGGTCTGCACGAACAAAGATTAAACTTTAGTAAGATTTTTCCACCGTAAAAGTCAGCCACCATCCGCTGGATTAACAAAATTAACTAAGTTATACAAGATACAAAATAAACTTGAACGATGAGTCATGGGAAAAATTAAATTCTGACGGCACTAGGCAAGGATGAAACATGCCCTTATACAATTCGAATAGTGTAGATCCAAGGAAAAGCAACAAATTTCCAAAAGAAGTAGAAAATGCAGATACGCAGTTTCCTAGTAATTTTGCTTCAGAGAGTAACACATCCCAGACTATCGGGGGGAAAAAAAGAGAGGCTAAAATCGAGCAAACAAAACCCTCCGACACAAGCATAACAGAAATGCACAGCAAAGAGGAAGCAAACAGATAGTGCAATATAAAACGAGGCGGGAAAGCGTTTTTACTGGTGTGGTTCCACTTGACGGAGTTGATTTGAGATCCGGGGGAAGGCGTGTAGCTGAGGGTGCAGGGATCGCCGACATCCACCGTGACGTCGAAGAGCTTGACGGTGTCACCGCCGCAAGTGGCGAGAAGCGAAACTGGTGAATCCACGAACCGCATCTCTCGATTTCTCCTCGCCAGATCCACACAACAACGGACAGTCCACTAGGGTTTCTGATAATTAAAAACTAAAGAAAGACATCAGTATAATGAACCTGGGAGTCGCGGTCGTGCTCAGCCCAGCAATCATCTGCAAATCATCCATGGATTAGAAATTACAAACAATCAAAAGGAAGTTAAACAACTGGCGAGAGACTAACCGATGTTGGCGAGAGCCCGGATGCGGTTATAGAGCCTAGGAGGAAGGCCACGGGGAAGGGGGATCAGCCGAGCAAGCTCCAGCCCCGCGTCAGCCCAATCCGCAGCGACATGGAGCCCCAAAAGCCTAGAGCGCATCCCTAAAAGGAGGATGCGGAGGATTAGGGTTTCGCGAGGAGAAGCCCAAAAGAAAGCGCGCTAAGAAAGTCTGCCAGAATTTTGGTTCATAGACACCGAGTTTTAAAAACCGCGGTTAAAATCGATGTCTATTAATGAAAAAAGGTGCTCATAGACATCGGCTAAAAAAATCGATGTCTATGAGCGAAAATCTGCGCTCATAAACATCAGTTTTTGGAAAAACCGGTGTAAAATACTCAAAGACATCGATTTTTGCTTAAAACCGTTATTGTTCCACCGATGTCTATGAGGGTTTTTCTTGTAGTGCAAGGTTGTTCTCCAATCGTTCGGGAAGGTTATTCCCTCCATCCGGTCGATGTGCGCCACAAGTGAGACTTGCTTTATCAGCTGACCTATGACAATTGACGTCAACGAACTGGCTAGTTTTACTAGCTCATCTGTTGCCTGGTTTTTCGATCGGGGGATCTTCTGTATAATAACCTCCTGGAAGTTGGTCTTCAGCTTCTCGAAAACCTCTGCATAGAGCCTTAGTCGAGCGTTACTTATCTCGAATGTCCCGAATAGCTGTTGGGCGGCATACTGGGAGTCCGAGTAGATGAGGACTTTAACTGCTCCCACGTGCCGAGCTGCCTATAGGCCATTTATCAACGTCTTATACTTTGCTTCGTTATTAGTGGCTTAATAGTTCAGCCGAACGAACAGCTACATCTGGTCCTCTCACGGTGAGATAAGAAATATGCCGATTCCACTGCCCTGCCGAGTGGACGAGCTATCCATATATATCTTCCATGTTGCTGCCGACTCATCACTCTGGACTTCTATGATGAAATTTGCCAGGGCTTGAGCCTTGATCGCCACTCAGGGTTGATACTGAATGTCAAACTCACTAAGTTCCGTCGTCCACTTAATCAGCCATCCGTATGCCTCCAGATGGAGGAGGACTCTTCCCAAAGCGCTGTTAGTCATCACAATTATTGAGTGCACTAGGAAGTACGGACGAAGTCTCCACGCGGTGAGTACTAATGCATAAGCTAACTTTTTGAGACCAGTGTAGCAGGACTTAACATCTTTTAATATATGACTCAAAAAATATACAGGCTGCTTCTCTTGGCCATTCTGCCTAACTAGCGTTGACCCAACTGCATGCTCATTGGATGACAAGTAGATCCAGAGCGGCTCACCAACAATTGGCTTGACCAGTATAGGCAAGGAATTTAGATATTCTTTGAGTTCTTCCAATGCCCGATCACACTCAGCGTCCCACTAGAATTTTGTGGCTCGGCGAAGTACCTTGAAGAATGGCAGGCTCTGATCGGATGACTTGGATATGAATCTGGACAGTGCCATGATCCGATTGGTCAACCTCTGAGCTTCTTTCAAGTTCCAAGGTGGAGTCATGCCTTGCAAAGCTTGGACCTTGCTCGGATTGATTTCGATGCCCCACTCGGTGATTATGTAACCTAGGAAGCGGCCACTCTTCGCGCCGAATAGTCACTTGCTCGAGTTCAACTTTATTCTATATGTCCTCAGTGTTGGTGCAATATCCCCTAGGTCAAGGTTGATCAGGTTGACTAGGCTTGAGTTCGCTCAAGCCCGAGTCCTGATGTTTGAGTTTCGATGTTTGACAATACGTGGAGATTACAAGTGCAATCGTCCGATTGGAGAGATTGCTGGTGTAATTCCCCTCTGGTCAGGGTTTGACCAGATTGGTGTGAAGAAGAGTCAAGTAGGTTAAGGCTGACTAGATATTTGACTGGGAAAGTCCTAACTGGTGGTTAGGCAGTTGGAAGTCTTGGTGAGTGAAACTAGGTGAAAGTCCTGATCCGGCGGTAAAAATCCGGAACCCCATAAGGAGTCAACGCTGAGGGGAGGTCAAAGGGTCCAGTGGCTTGCCGGAAAAGGGCGAGCCGACCGGACTCAGAAGAAAGGGAAATCTGATAGTAAAAGGCACCCTGGTAGGGACCAGGGGTCCGACGCTCAAATAAAGCAGTGCGTAATGACCGAGCGGAAGGAGGTGCCGCCCGGCGGGCCGGGCACCCCAGTCAGACGGTGGGTAAAAGACGGGGACATCTTCTGACAGCCGTCAAGTCGTATGGCTGTGCCATACTTCTAGTCTGACAACGGGTGGTCCTGCCGTCCCATCAAAGAACATGCTCGGACTGTGGCAGCATGGTGTCAGGTAAGCTCTCTGACAAGTGCATACCGTGGTATGGGTTGCTGACACGTACGCACCTCGGTGGGCGTGCATCAGTTCCTTCTCCGTCCTATATAAAGAGGCTATTACTTCGCCAAAGGTACGCATAATACAAATTTGGCAGCCACTTTCTCCACCACTTACCTGACTTGAGCGTCGGAGGACCGTCGCCGGGGCACCCCTCCCGGCTCGGTTTTACTCGAGGATCCAGCAGAGAGCGCCACGTGCCCAGCGTCCGCTGACTCTTGGTTCGGACAGGATCAAATTGGCGCCGTCTGTGGGAACGCTCCTGCATTCGAACAAGAACAATGGACGAGGCTGGACGACAACACACGGTGGCGCTTTCAACAGAAGAACTCGACGCTCTGGTCGAGATGAGGGCCGCCAAACTCATGGAGCAAAAACAAAAAGCATCCGCCGAGCGGGCGGAGCAACAAGCAACATCTGCGTCTGGTGGCCGAGCGGAAGCACCTCCAGCCACCGTCGCATTCCATCGGGCCTTATTTCGCACCCCTGAAGCCATACCAGCCCGAAGAGATAGAGGATCTTCCTCAGATGAAATGCCAAGGCGGGATGACAGGAAGGGGAAAGCTCCCCGAGCGGACTCCTCCCCCGAGCGGATCAATCGCCAATTTTCGGAGGCTATCCTACGAGACCCTCTGCCCAAGCACTACGTGCCTCCGACGATCGGCGAATACAATGGAACAACGGACCCGGATGATCATCTGGGTAAGTTCGATAATACAGCCACGCTCCATTAGTACACAGAAGGAGTAAAGTGTAGAGTCTTCCTTACCACCCTCTCGGGATCGGCTCAACGGTGGTTTCGGAGGTTGCCGGACGGATCCATCACGAGCTTCAAGGAATTCCGAACGGCCTTCCTCCACCACTTCGCCAGTAGTCGGCGTTATCAAAAGACTAGTGTCATCTTATTCGCCATCAAGCAAGAGCCGAGAGAATCGCTTCGAGGTTATATTCAGCGATTCAACCGGGAGGTTTATATCCGAGCCGGGAGCTCGAACCCGAAGGCCCCCGAGCCAATCGGCCGGGAGGTTTATATCCGAGTCGGGAGCTCAAAACCGAAGGCCCCCGAGCCGATCGGCCGGGAGGTTTATATCCGAGCCGGGAGCTCGAACCCGAAGGCCCCCGAGCCGATCGGCCGGGAGGTTTATATCCGAGCCGGGAGCTCGAACCCGAAGGCCCCCGAGCCGATCGGCCGGGAGGTTTATATCCGAGCCGGGAGCTCGAAACCGAAGGCCCCCGAGCCGATCGGCCGGGAGGTTTATATCCGAGCCGGGAGCTCGAACCCGAAGGCCCCCGAGCCGATCGACCGGGAGGTTTATATCCGAGCCCGAGGACCCCGGGCCGTTGGGCCGGGTTGCGTATGGGATAGGAGCGATGCTTGAAATAGAGGATCCCGAGCCGTTCGGGCGGGAAGGATAGCCCGAAGACCCCAGGCCGTTCGGCCGGGCTGCGTATAGAATATAAGCAGCGTTCGAAATCGAAGACCCCGAGCTATTCGGCCGGGCTGCATACTAGTGTGGCAGGAAGGAAACCAAAGCCCTGCGCTGTTCAGGATGATAGAGGGAGGTTATTGCCTGAAGCGAAGGCCTGAGCCGGTCGGCCGGGTATATGGTTTTCCGAGCCAAGCGCTCGACAACGAAGGCCCCGAGCCGCTCGGCCGGAGGTATACGGATCAAATTGGCGCCAAGCGCTCTAAAAACGGAAGCCCCGTACCATTCGGAAGGGGGTATATTATCCGAGCCAAGATACTCGACGAAGTGGACCCTGAGCCGTTCGGCCAGGGGGTAATTATCCAAGCTAGACTTGAAAGGAAGGCCAAGGTCGCTCGACCTGGTAAGGAGTCAGCCTTAAAAAGGCCGACGAGCCCCGTCGTTAAAAATCGAGAGCCGCGCCGACCGGCTATAAAAACTGAGCGGACAACCGACGAGCCTCGTCGTTAAAAATCGAGAGCCGCGCCGACCGACTATAAAAACCGAGCGGAAAACCGACGAGCCCCGTCGTTAAAAATCGAGAGCCGCGCCGACCGGCTATAAAAACCGAGCGGAAAACCATCGAGCTCCGATGATAAATATCGAGAGACGAGCCGGCGTCTATAAATAATCCGAGCGGACGAACCGACGAGCCCCGTCGTTAACAATCGAGAGCCGCGCCGACCGGCTATAAATATCCGCGCCGTCGAGCTCCGACGATAAATATCGAGAGACACTTAAAGTTGGGACGAGGGAAAAATTTCTTGCTAAAATAGAAAGGAGCAGAAGATTATCTAATATGCAAGCCAAAAAAGTCATTACATAGATAAGCGGGGCCGAACGGCGGGAATTCAAAAAAGTTTACAGAAACGCTCCTCACACATCGAAATCAAAAAGAGCGTCGGGGATGGCGTCCATCACGCTCGCCAGATCCTCGGGGGGGATAGTCAGCTCGGCAGACAGGTGACCTTTGGTCTTCAGATAGCCCACCGCCGCCTTGATGGCCTCCTTGAACGTGAGGGATATCTTGTCGGTAAACTTATCTCCGAAGTCTTCCGAGCGGAGGAACGCCTTCCTCACTTTGTCCGAGCGGGCCGACTCCCCCTCTTGATACTCCTTGAGCGCGGCATGGGCAGCGTCGCTAGCAGCTTGGAGATCCTTCAAGTCTCCATCGAATCTTTGGAGATCAGCCGAGCGGCTCTCTTTTTCGGTGGCCAGCAGAGCATCCAGGTCCTTGATGCGTTGCTCCAGCCCCCGGATCTCCATCTTCATGTGGTCCATATCGTTGATGGCCTGTTGCTTCCGAGTGGTCGTTGTCTGGATCTCCTTGTCTCGCTGCTTAATCATTGTTTCAAGCCGAACGACCTTGCTCGCCATATCAGAGGCTCGTTTCCGTTCGGCTTCTTGACTGCCTGGCGTCCCCCGCTGCTTTTTGTTTCTTCGTTCCTCCTCCAATTCGGCCAACCGATCGCTAATGGCGATCTGCTCCACCCAGTTCTGCTAGCAAACAAGACAGGTAAAACTTCAAATAAGAGTGGCTGATTGAAGGTTGCTGTCGCCGAGCTGCCCGGGAGTCAACTTAGCTATCCGACTCCGAGCATCTATCCAAGCTTGTGCGAGAGGGCCCGTCAGGGTGATCATCTGCTCAGGAAACACCGGCCGATCGGCGGCAGCCATGTACGCCTCTGAGGGAAGGCGCAGAACGGTTTTAAGTAAATTCTGGCCGCTCGGCCCGCTCTGAGATGGCCCGCCAGCAGAAGAGGTGGGTAGCTCGCCTAAACGCCTGAGACGTCGTCGAGTCCTCGAAGGGCTGGACGGCGGCACTTCCAAGCTGGCCCTCGGAGAATCCTGAGGGGTCGGGGTACTCTCGAGGGAAACTGTGCCGGACAGCACCGGCGCATCATCGGCCGAACGGCCCTCCACTTCAGCTTCACTCGCAGGTTCTATATTGCCCGTGGCCTCATCAGGAGGGGCAGGGGCGTCCGGGGCTTCTGGGACCGTTGGCGTCCCCTCACCTTCTTCGCCGGCCGGATCAGCCGGAGCAATGCCCCGTTCGGCGGCCTCCTGGCTCGTCACCGCCTCAATCCGAGCGGCCTTCAGTTTGAGCTTCTCGGTGGCTCTGGCCCGCTACATGACCTCAGCTGCAGAAGCAAAGAATAAATCAATTAGAACAAAATAAAGGGGAAGATAGGGAAGCTTACTCATGCTACAAGGCAGATCGGCTGGTGTAGAAGACAAGCCGAATATATGCATTACTCCTGGGAGAAGCATCTTGTCAATGTGGTAGCGCTGACCGACTAGCTGTTCGGCTGCATGGAGATAGTCTGCGTCACCTCTAAACTTGCCGAGCTCCGGTTGCGCAGGCATAGCCGTCTGCCACTTGGTGCGGAAAGTGGGCCGCTCGGGAAAGCGTATATAGAAAAAATGCTCCTTCCAGTGTTTGTTGGAGCTCGGCATATTATCGAAAAGGACGAAGCCTATCCTAGATTGGAAAACAAAGGTGCCCCACTCGACTTGCTTGGGATAGTAGAAGTAGTGGAAGATTTTTGGGGTTAAGGGAATGCCGTTCAGTTTGAACAAAACTACCACTCCGCTCAGCAACCTAATAGAATTAGGAACTACTTGGCCGAGCGGAATGCGAAAATAGTTGCAAACTTCTAAGAAAAACTTGTGAGGAGGAAAACTTAGTCCGGCCAGGAATTGATCCCGGAAGAAGATAACAGTGCCGGGCGGAGGATCGTTAGGCCGATCGGAAGGCGTGGCTAACACTATTTCGTGGTCGGTCGGTAGGTCATATGCTCGAGTGAGGCGCATGGCGTCTTCCTCGTCGAACCGACTTTCCATGTTCGAGTACCAAAGACCCGGAGCACCGCCTGTTGACTGCGAGGTACTGGTCATGATCGAAAGGCCAGAATGCGGGATAGAAGAGGATGGTTCAAGCAATGGAAGAAAACCGGCTGAAAAGGATGATTAACAGAAAGAAGAATGCGTCTGAAGCGAGAAAAAGACTCTTACAGGCGAGGAAGATGACCGGAAGAAGCCGTGTGATCGTCGGAAAGTCTGAGAACAAAGTCGCCGGCGAGAGGGGGAATGACAGGAGTCTGGAAACGAAGAAGACGAAATGCGGCGGAAACAAAGTCAAGGGTCTTATATCGCCGCCCGGAAACGATCTCCACCGTCCGATCCAGGTCGTCGATATCGAGGTTGTCATCGGATCGTCCGTTTCAAACGGCGGCTGTCCCATCGGAAGTGACGTAACCGCCATACTCTGACAAATGCACGGTCGCCACGTGTCAGCCGGTTACTAGCCGCATTTAATGAGCTCCTCTTACCGTGTGCAGAGCACGTGATGGGTAGTGTGGGAGAACAACGGACATCGATTCCCAGAAAATACAAGGCATGGACAAAGTATCGCCGGACAGACAGATATCGCCGCACGGATGAGCATCTTTATGCCTGGCCGAGCGGCCTAAGGCAATGATCATTGTTCGACAGATCGGCAGTCCAGTCAGTCGGACTTTGCCTCCTTCGACTAGACTCGAGAGGAAGGCAAGTGATCCGGCGGTAAAATTCCGGAACCCCATAAGAAGGAGTCAACGCTGAGAGGAGGTTAAAGGGTCCAGTGGCTCGCCGGAAAAGGGCGAGCCGACCGGACTCGGAACAATAGTAGGCCCGGTAGGGAGTAAGTGCTGGTCGAACAGCGGACGCTCGGCGTGGAGAAAGGAGACCAGACAACAAAGGGAACAGTGGGAGCATCATCCTCAGAAACACCTGTCACTGACAACAGGTATGTTCAACGACCAGGCCATAACGCAGAAGCCTAAGACGGGTGGTCTGCCGTCCCATCAAAGAACATGCTCGGACTGTGGCAGCATGGTGTCGGTAAGCTCTCGACAAGTGCATACCGTGGTATGGTGAGGTACACGTGACGCCTCGGTGGGCGTGCATCAGTTCCTTCTCCGTCCTATATAAAGAGGCTATTACTTCGCCAAAGGTACGCATAATACAAATTTGGCAGCCACTCTCTCCACCACTTACCTGACTTGAGCGTCGGAGGACCGTCGCCGGGACACCCCTCCCGGCTCGGTTTTGTTGCAGGTTCGCCGGAGCACTCGAGGATCCAGCAGAGAGCGCCACGTGCCCAGCGTCCGCTGACTCTTGGTTCGGACAGGATCAGCTGGTGTAATTCCCCTCTGGTCAGGGTTTGACCAGATTGGTGTGAAGAAGAGTCAAGTAGGTTAAGGCTGACTAGATATTTGACTGGGAAAGTCCTAACTGGTGGTTAGGCAGTTGGAAGTCTTGGTGAGTGAAACTAGGTGAAAGTCCCGGTGAGTAAAGCCGGGCACTGTGAAAGTCCTGGAGTGTGAAAGTCCTAGTGAGTGAAGCCAAGCAGAGGAAATCCTGGTGAGTGAAGCCAGGTGAAAATCCTAGTGAGTGAAGCTAGGTGAAAGTCCTGGTGAGTCAAGCTAGACAGATGGTAAGTCCTGGTGAGTGAAGGCAGGTACATGAAAATCCAGCTGGGTCAAGGTTGACCGGACACCTAGTGTTGGGAAGTCCAAGTAGGTCAAAAGATTGATCGGATACTTGGCACGAGGAAATCCAGATGGGTCAAAAGGATTGACCGGGCATCTGGTGGAAGTCCAAGTGGGTCATGGAGGATTGGACACTTAGCATGAGATGGTAAGTCGAAGTGGGTCAAGGTTGACCGGACACTTGACACAAGGAGAAAAGTCCAAGTGGATCAAAGGGATTAATTGGACACTTGGTGAAGGAGTCCTAGCAGGTTAAGGTTGACCGGATGCCAGACATGAGGTTCCAATAGGTCACGGTTGACCAGATCTTAGATTTGGGGACTCTAGACTTGGTTTAAGCAAGTCATGGGGAGACCAATCGATCAACCGATCGATTGAACAGTGGTTCAATTGATCAACCGATCGATTAACACTATGCTACGACAAGCAGCGACCCAATTGATTGGTCGATCGATTGGGAGCCTAGTGTTGGGAAGTCCAAGTAGGTCAAAAGATTGATCGGATACTTGGCACGAGGAAATCCAAATGGGTCAAAAGGATTGACCGGGCATCTGGTGGAAGTCCAAGTGGGTCATGGAGGATTGGACACTTAGCATGAGATGGTAAGTCCAAGTGGGTCAAGGTTGACCGGACACTTGACACAAGGAGAAAAGTCCAAGTGGATCAAAGGGATTGATCAGACACTTGGTGAAGGAGTCCTAGCAGGTTACGGTTGACCGGATGCAAGACATGAGGTTCCAATAGGTCACGGTTGACCAGATCTTAGATTTGGGGACTCTAGACTTGGTTTAAGCAAGTCATGGGGAGACCAATCGATCAACCGATCGATTGAACAGTGGTTCAATTGATCAACCGATCGATTAGCACTATGCTACGATAAGCAGCGACCCAATTGATTGGTCGATCGATTGGGAGCCTTTATTATAGGCACATAACGCTTCCCAATCGATCAGACGTCCAATCGATCGACTGATCGATTGGTGGCTGGTTTTTCTCGCGCGATCACAAGAATGCCTGAATCGATCAGTCGATCAATTCAAACATTTGCCAGAGAGCACAGAGGCACTTTGAATCGATCGACCTATCGATTCAAGCCTCCCCACTCGATCAGCCGATCGATTGAGATTCAACCGTTGCGCAGGAAGCGAGTGATGGACGGTTGAGATGACGCAGATCTGACATGGCAATCGATTGGGAGCCCTAGGAGTGCGAGGTATATAGCCGTTGGCGAGCTTCTTCTCTGCATCTCTTCTCCTAATCTTCACACGACTTCTCCAACTACTCACTGTCAATTCTTGGAAGCTCTTGGAGACAAGTGTCGTTGCACTTCTAGGGTTCAAGAGGTGTCTACAAGCATCAAATGAGCAAGAAGAAAGGTTTTTCAGTTGTATTCTTTGTATTTTCTTCTTGTGTTGAGTTATATGCTTGGGTGAGTCATGTGGGAGGTTTCTCCACCTCCGGTAATTACCGAGAAGGAGTGTTTTTGTTAGTGGAATGTGTGTCACGTGTGGATCCTTAGATTAGTCACCTTTTCTTGAGGTGAATACCAAGTAAATCCTATTGTTAGCATTGTTAGCTTGTTGTGAAGACTATCCGTTGTAAATCATCATCACAGAGAAAGCAACTAAAGCGCGATGAGCTATTCACCCCCCTCTTGCACCAAACGATTCTAACACTCAGCGTCCAGCAAGTCTCGTTGATATCTGCGCATAGGTCAGTAGCTCGGAGGGATTTAATTAATATGTCGTCGACGTATACCTCCATATTACGGTCGATCTGCCATCGGAACACTTTGTTCATCAACCTCTAGTAGGTGGCTTCGACATTCTTCAGTTCGAACGACATGACGTTGTAACAGTATGTTCCGTCAGCCGTAATGAAGCTGACTTTTTCCTGATCTTCGCGGGTGAGCGACACTTGGTCGTACCCTTTATATGCGTCAAGCATGTAGATCAGCTCGCAGCCCACCGTCAAGTCCACCATTTAGTCTATCCTGGGCAGTGGATAGAAGTCCTTTGGGCATGCCTTATTTATATCGCGGAAGTCGATGCAGACCCGCCATTTGTTGCCCGGCTTGGAGACTATCACAACATTGGCTAGCCAGCTCGGGAATTGGACTTCCCTGATATGGTCGATCTCTAGTAGCTTCTCTATCTTCACCCGGATGATCACATTCTGCTCCGTGCTGAAATCCCTTTTCCTTTGCTTCATCGGTTGAGTATCCGGTCTGACATGAAGCTTGTGTTGAGCCACGATCAGGGAAATGTCGAGAAGCTTATGGGTCGACCAGGTGAATACGTCATGATTTTGTTTAAGGCAGGTGACCAACTCTGTCTTCTTCTCCTCCTCTAGGTCGGTGGCGATGAAGGTTGTTGCCTCCGCTCGGCTGGGGTGGATCTAGACCTCCTCATTTTCTTCGTATACCAAGGTATGGGGTTTTTCAGTGATTGTGTTTACCTCTAGTCGCGGAGCCTTCTGAGTGGCTTTTGCCTTGGTCTTGACCATCCCACATAGCAACGCCGAGCGACCAGTTGGTTGCCTTTGACCTCGCCCACCTAATCATCCATTAGGAACTTTATCTTCTGGCATTAAGTTGACACCACCTTCCGAAACTCGTTGAGGGCCGGTCGGCCCAAGATGACGTTGTAGGCCAATGGTGCGTCCACCACTATAAAGTTGGTGGTCCGGGTCCTCCTCAACGGCTCTTCTCCTAGAGAGATGGCCAACTTTACTTGGCCGATCGACAAAACTTCATTGCCTGTGAATCTGTAAAGCGAGTCGCTATGGGCAGCAACTCGCTTCGATCAATCTGCAGTTGATCGAACACCTTCTTGAAGATGATGTTCACCGAACTTCCAGTGTCGATGAAAGTCCATTGAATGGTGTAGTTGGCGATCATTGCTCGGATGATCAGAGCATCATCATGAGGGATCTCTACTCCCTCCAAGTCTCTAGGGTCGAAGATGATCTGGGGGCCTTCGGCCTTCTTCTTGCTGCATCCCACGGCGTGGATCTCTAACTACCAAGCGTATGACTTCCTGGCTCGGTTAGAGTCACCGTAATCAGCCCTCCGACGATCATGACTATCTCTCCTGGGGAGGCGTTATTCCTGTTTTCTTCTTCTTGAGCGGATGACCTATTTCGCTCGGCCGGGATCCTAGAGGGATCGGTGTCCTCCCTTTGTTGATGTCAGTGATGGCGCTCGGGCTCCCTTCTTTCTTCCTCTCGCCGCCCGATCAATTGATGCCTTTGTCGCCGATCGAGAGAAGGAGATCGGCGACACAATCCTTTTGGGGTCGATCGGCTGACAATCAGTGTCAGTTCTTGGCAGTCCCGTGTATTATGCGTCGTTGACTGGTGGAATGAACAAAACATAGGTGTTCATACATTTCCCTTCGACACCATAGGTCGATCAGACGCCACATACTGTACGACATGTGCCCTGGTCTCCTGGTGCGACTATGCTCCTTTAGCCCTCGACCTTTGAGTGGCTGATGGTTGCTTGAAGGTCGGCGCTTAGTCGGCGCCGAATGATTGGTCGGCGCTCAGTCAACACCAAATGATCGATCAGCACCTCCTTTCTTCTAGCTGCCTGGGTTTCTTCCACATTGATATATTCGTTGGTCTTCTTGAGCATGTGGTCTAAGTCCCTGGGCGACTTCCTGATGAGTGACCGAAAAAAATCTCCCTCGGTGAGCCCCTGGGTGAAGACGTTCATCATCGTCTCGGACGAGATCGAGGGGATGTCCATGGCCATTTGATTGAAGTGTTGAATATACGCTCGGAGCGCTTCTTTGAGCCCTTGCTTCAGGGCAAAGAGGCTGACGCTTATCTTCTGGTAGCGTCGGTTGCTGGCGAAGTGATGCTGGAACGCGGCTTGGAAATCCTTAAAACTTCGTATCGAGCCGTTCGACAGTCTTCTGAACCAGCGCTACGCTGATCCGATGAGAGTCGTGAGGAAGACACAGCACTTCACTCCGTCCGTGTATTGGTGCAGCGTGGCTTCATTATCGAACCGATCCAGATGATCATCTCGGTCGGTCGACCCGTTGTACATCCCGATCACCAGCGGGGTATAATGTCGGGACAGAGGGTCTTGTAAGATCTCCTTTGAGAACTTCCTGTTGATCCATTCGGAAGACATGTTGCTTCGGGGCGCTTTCCCCTTCGATGCATCCCGAACGAGGGCATCGTCTGAAGATGATCCCCGCTCTTGATGCGCTTGGGCTATCTCCGAGGGGGTCTGGAACAAAGCTTGATCGAAGGGGATCGGTGCAGGCGGCGCTTCCCCTTGTGTGCTGGTCGACCTTTGGTTCTGTCCCCATACGGAGAGTTGCTCCGCTTGATCTTCTTGCCCCACTCACCTATTGATTGCCGATGTTACAGGTTGTGGCATTTGCCAATCGGCCAGTGCCTATTGTTGTTGTTGCTCGATCATTTTTGTTGCTCGAGCTTGAACGAGCATCTCAAGCTCCTCCTGAGTGAGTGTCACGGTGGTGAGTCGTCCAACGTTTTCCATCTTCTCGGCTTGGATGCAGGTGACGTTCCCACAGACGGCGCCAAATATGATCTTATCCAAAAGTCGATGAGATGGATGCTAGGGATGTGACACTCTCGCTGGGCTTCTGTGGACTTCGCTCTGATCTGCAACACAACTGACGTCAATACGGAGCCAGGGAAGGGGTCTCCGGCGATGCCCCTCCAACGCTCAAAAGTCACCGATGACGAAGAAGAAGAAGCAGTAAGCGGAGCAACAAGAAGACTGTAGGGTAACAGTAAAATATCGCATACCTCCGCTAAAGCTTGGACCCCCCCTTTTATATAGAGCTTCGGTAGCGTGGGTACATGCTTCCCTAGGCGAGCACGCATCTCGAAGCTTTCCCTGAAAAGACTTGTCAGTAAAGTGTCCCTGATACAGTACCTTAACAAGCCGAGTATATCTCTGAAGTGACAGTGGAAACTTTCGCCATACGATCCTCTGTCCGACCATGCCGTTTGTCAGCGGCATTAGCTCTCAAAAGGATGTTGAAAGATAGCCTACTGTGTCTGTTGCTTGGCCGAGTGGAATAGCCACTAGACCGGAATTCCATTGTCCACGCATTGTCCGCTGTCGGTCCGAGCGAGATAGCGGCTCGGTTGAAAATCCATTGTCTGCATGCTCTGTTTCTAGGCCGAGCGGGATAGCCGCTCGGCCAAAGTTGAACCTTATCGATGCCATACTTTGCTGTTTGGCCGAGCGAGGTAACCGCTCGGCCGAAGTTGAACTTTTGATGTCATGTTTGCTATCTTGTCGAGTGGGGTAGCCGCTCAGCTTGGCTTCTGCGCGCCGTCTCCCTTGAGCGTCGGTTGTTTGAATGCTCCCCGTGTTGAAGTCGACGACGGGTCGGAGCCCTCTCCCCGGTCGAAGCATGATTCACCCGATTGGCCGATATCGTCCACTCGTTGACCATCTTGACTTTGACCTCCTTTGACCTCCACTTTGGCAGCGGGGTGGAACCCTTCATCATCACCGCATCAGTGACAAAATAATATTTTTATTTAAAATATCATAAATGTATGAGTAATTTTTAAATTATTTTAATATTTTTATAAAAATAATTATAATAACTAAATTAATTATTTTTGCCGTTAATAAGTTACAATTAAATGAGTCGGTAAGATACTATAACTATATAAAAACGTTTTTTTACCGTTAACTAGATATAAATTTATTCTAAGAAAATATATAAAGACAATTCTAAAAAAAACACATTTGTTTCATTTTAAAAAAAATCTATGAAAATTTAAAATGCGCCTCTTATCTTAAATATCTTCATTTTACTAAATTAGTCCATCATTGATTAGTAATTTGAGTTAGTTTAAACTCTTTGAAAACCTTTTAGCATAAAATTGATCGAATAAAGGTCAATCAAACATATGACTCTTCATGTATACTCGGACGGGTAAAGCTCGGATGGACTTAGAGTCACGTGGCCTTATAAAACTCTTAGTATGAGATTGGACGGACAATGGTCGATCAAACATACGCCTCTCCATGTACGCTCGGGTGGGTAAAGCCCAAACAGACTTAGAGACACGTGGCCTTATAAAACTCTTAGTATAAGATCGGTCGAATGAAGGCCAATCGAGTACAAGGCTATCTGTATAGCCTAACCAAGTAAAGACTGAGCAGGCTTAAAGACACTTGGTCTTATAAAAGTCTTAGTATAAGATCAGCGGGATGAATGCCGATCGAACACAAGGCTGTCTGTACATGCTCGGCCAGGTAAAGACTAGGTAGGTTTAAGGATACTTGGCCTTATAAACTTCTTAGTATGAGGTTGGCCAGATAAAAGCTGGCAAGCATAAGGATAGTTGTGTATGCTTGGCTGGGCAAAGATCGAATGAGTTTAAAGACACTTATCCTTAGGAAATTCTACATATCCACTCGGTCAAGCATAGGTCTACCAACTTTAAGTTACCTAATGTCACATTGTCCCTAAAATAAATCTCCAATATACTTAATTTATCATATGACTTCTTGAGTGAAGCTTGGATATATTAGGGGTACCGTATCAGTTTCTGAATAGATCTTTGTAGTGCTTAAGATATGACAGGGCAGATTAATACAATGGCAAGTAATACGGCCAGCCTTACGAACCGGCCGAGATACTATGACAGAATACAATGACAAGTAATACGGTCGGCCTTGCGGATCGACCGAGATATATTCAGCAGATAAACAACTGATAATATTTTAACAGCCTAACATAATTGTCGGGGAATATTCCTTGAGAAACTCCTTTGGAATCTATCTAGTTTTTCATTGATGATTCATCTATAATGGCATCTCCCTCCAATGACTTCAGAAAAAGTTTAAGTTATAAATGACAAAATAGATACACCTGTTGGTACAAAAAAGATTCCTCGGAAGCTCTTTGAGGGACTACTTAACAAACTCTGATGCATGAAGCCACCTCATGGTCACGGAGATCGCGAGAGGTGGTATAAAATGGGAGTCCTCTCTGTTAGCAAGGTACGCAATTTTTGCATTTGAGACCTTCATTCGAGCATCCACTACTATTCTTCTTCCTCAGTACTGACTTAAGCGTTGGAGGGCTTTGCTAGGGACCCCTTCCCTGGTTTTTATTCACTAACACTTCATTGGATCATCTGATTGTGCGCATGATCGTTGAGGAGCTTCATCCTAGATTGGAGAATCAACTATTTGTCAACAAACTATCCACCTAAGCCAGCACGCCATCTCCTCAGCCTTCGGACAGGATCAAATTTGGCACAGTTTGTGAGAATCTTCACTTGAATTTGAAGCTACGAGATGGAGGAGGTTGGAAAACTCAACATCGTCACCTTAACACAAGAAGATCTGGAGTTGCTCATCAATGCCAGAGCTTAAAAATTACTTCCACAACAACAACAAACCAACATTAGTAGTACGTTGTCATCACTAAATCTGGTAGCGTCAACAACATCTCATCAAAGGGAAAGAGGAGTTTAAGAGGAAGTCCCTGCTTGCTTGCTTCCTGCACCTCTGGCGCTGTCGAGCACTTTTTTATACACCGCTGGAATAGTTGTGCCAAGGAAGAGCACTCCAGGAATCTTCTGGAGAAGCACTTGTGCGAGATAAGCACAAAGGAAAAGTCGTAGCCAGCGATAGCTCCCCTGAGTGGATCGTCACCCCATTCTCAAAACGGGTGTTGGACGATCCATTGCCAAAACATTATCAAAATTGAACATAAGAGAATATTTGGAGACAACCGACTCGAAAGACCATCTCTTCAAGTTTGAGAACGCTTCTCTCCTTCAACAATTTACGGATGACGTACGTTAAATGTCAAATGTTCCTCACCACATTCGGTGGGGTAGCCCAACGATGGTTCAAACGACTATCGGATAACTCTATTAGTCATTTTAAGGACTTCTGTAAGGTATTTCTATACCACTTCTCCAGCAACTAAAGGTATCACAAAATCCCTTGGAGCCTTTTCTCACTCAAATAGGGGCCCAAAGAGACCATCCGAGCCTATATCAAGAGGTTTAATCAGGTAGCTATGGATGTTCCCACGGCTACTTCAGAGATTTTAGTGAGTGTCTTTTCTCAGGGACTCACTGATAATGATTTCTTTTGAGATTTAGTTAGAAAACCTCCAACCAACTTTGATCTACTGATCGAACGAGCAATTGAATTCATCAATGTTCAAGAAGCTTAGGCTGCTTGAAAGAAGAAGGGAACCACAACCGCTCCTACTCCAGTCATCGAGTGTCGGGTGTTACTTGCCCCTCCACCTAAAGGACCTTGGGCAGGTCCTTAGTATCATCATCAAGAAGCACGGCCTCAAGCCGTGCAATATGTGGAGGCCCCTCAGGAAGCTCCACGAAAGTGGTGCACATATCATCAGACAACTACTCATAATACGGAGGATTGTTATACTCACGGAATCGACAAAATGATAACCTCAGATATCGTTGGCATTCACCAACCCCAAATCAACGACCGTATACATGATAAAATAGCCCACTCAAGATTGAGTATTGGGCGACCGAGTCGTAGCAAGGAACCCTACAAATCTAGGTCGAGCAAACCCAAGTGCATGCCCGAGTTCAACAAGAACAGTCTTCTGCTCGGTAAGAAGAAAACTGCAGTAATGTCATTCAGGGTAATATCAATATGATAGCCGGAGGGCTAACTAATGATGATCCCAACCGAGCAAGGAAGTCACATGATCGGTGTTTAGTCATTCATGAAGTCAGATGTAGTGTAGAGCGGGCGGTTGGGTTTGAAATCAGCTTCAGACCTAGAGATCTAGAGGGAGTGGAAATACCCCATGATGATGCATTAATAATTAAGGTTGTTATAGCCCATTACAATATTTCTTGTACTTTTATTGATATAGGCAGTTCGGTTAACATTATCTTTAAACAAGCATTTGACTAGCTGTAAATTAATCCAAGTGAGCTTTAACCCATGGCAACTCCTCTGTACGAGTTCACGGGTAATGAGGTGCAACTGCTTGGCCAAATAAAGCTGACTATATCCTTAGAAGAGGAGCCCCTGATGAGAATGCGTCGATCGATCTTCATAGTTGTGGACGCACCTTTTGCCTATAATGTCATTTTGGGTCGACCGACCCTAAATGAATTCTGGGTGATCGTTTTAACTTTCTGTCAGGAGATAAAATTTCCTATGGATAACCAGGTGGGGGGAGATCAAAGGTGATCAATTGGTAGTGCACAAGTGCTACATGGAGATAGTGAAGACAGAGGCCAATGTTGCTCAAAAAATGCAAAGAATGGAAGTTAATGATATTCAAGAAAAGTCACCCGCCCTAGTATATGAAGAAAAAGAAGATGTAAAAATTTAGGTCGGTCGACGGAAGGCCACCACTCAGATAGCAATCAACCTGGCTCTTGAACTTAAGACCGAGCTAGTGGAGTGTCTTATAAGCAATAATGATATGTTTGCCTGGACGTCCAAAGAAGTAACGGGCATGTCTCCAATAGCCATGGCGCATGTACTCCATGTCTATCCTAACATCGGTTCGGTGAAACAAAGAAAGTGAAATTTTAGGGCCGACCAAAATAAAATCATGAAAGAAGAAGTGGACAAGTTATTAGAGGCAGGCTACATCAGGGAAGTGCAGTTCCCGAGTTAGCTAGCTAATGTTGTCCTAGTTTCTAAGCCTGGAAACAAGTGATGGGTTTGTATTCATTTTTGATATCTTAACAAGGCTTGCCCAAAGGATTGTTATCCACTACCCCGCATCAATCAAGTTGTTGATTCTACCTCTAGCTGCGAATTCATCTGTATGCTAGACGCCTATCGAGGATATCACCAAGTTCTACTCATCAAGGAGGACCAAAAAAAGGTGAGCTTCATAACTGCCAAGGGCACTTATTGTTATGATGTTATGCCATTCGAACTAAAGAATACAAGAGCTACTTATCAAAGACTTATGAACAAGATCTTTTAAAAGCAAATTGGGTAGAACATGGAAGTCTACGTGGATGATATCCTCATCAAATTTCTCTAGGCGACATATTTGATCAAAGACATAGAAGAAACCTGTAGAACTTTAAGGTAGTACGAGCTCAAGCTCAACCCTTGCAAATGTTTATTCGGAGCTAGAAGTGGAAGATTTCTAGACTACATAGTCACAGAGCAAGGGATCAAAGTCAATCCTAGTAAAGTATAAGCTCTATAAACATAGCTCCCCCACACAACCTAAAGGAGGTTCAAAAACTGACTGGCCGAATTACTGCTCTATCTCACTTCATCTCTTGATCCACTGATCAAAGTCTGCCTTTCTTCAAGATACTTTGTCGAGCAACCAAATTCCAGTGGGATGCCAACTATGACAAGGCGTTCGAGGAGCTGAAGAATTATTTATCAGATTTGCCCATCCTAGTTAAGCCAATAATGGGTGAAACTTTATGGGTTTACTTGTCAGCTAATGAACATGTTATTGGTTCAGTGTTGGTGAGGCAGGAGGAAAAAGAGCAATAACCTGTATACTTTTTGAGCCATTTATTAAAGGGAGTAGAGTGTCACTACACCGCTCTCAAGAAATTAATGTATGTATTGGTCTTAGCTGCTCGAAGGTTGCATCTTTATTTTTTGTCACATTCAATCATCGTTAGGGGTGAGCATTCGGTTAATTCGGTTCATAAATTAACTGAATTAATCGAAAACTGATTTAGTGTTGGCTAACTGAATCAAATCAAAATTTTACTAAAACTGAATTAACCGAATCAGTTATTTCAGTTAACACTGAATTAACTAAATTTTTTTAAAATAACAATAAAAAGAATTTATATACAATTAATATCAAATTAACCAAATTAACCGAATGCTCACCCCTAATCATCGTATTAACTGACAACACTTTAGGTCGAGTGCTTGTTAACCCTGAAGAATCTGTAAGATTGATCAAATGGACAACTGAACTTAGTGAGTATAATATATAATACCAACCTCGTGTAGCCATCAATGCTCAGGCCTTAGCTAACTTCATAACAGAAGTACAAGGCCTTGAAACCGAGGAAACTTAGAAGATATACGTAGATGGATCATCTACTCGGTAGAGTAGTGGGATAGGTATTCTTGTTATATCACCCAAGGAAGATCGAATGTAATTATCTATTTGATTAAATTACCAAGCAACTAATAATGAAGTAGAATATGAGGGATTAATAGTAGGACTATGTTGGTGCAGTGGGGCCAGCAAGAGGGGGGTGAATTGCTTGAAAAATTAAAGTATACCCTCCTCAAGACTATCAACTCAAAAATGCAACACTAATAAAATAAAAAGCAAAAATAAAAGAGGAGATAGAATTTTAACTTGGTTACAACCAAGACGGTTGTTAATCCAAGGCGGTTGAACAACTCTACTAGAATATCTCCTTCACTATAGGCGGAGAAGCCTTTTTACACACTTAGAACGCTCAGAAGTTGCTAGGAATGATTACAGAGTTGATTGCTTGAATGAATGAATATTTCCTAGCTCCAGGGGCCTTTATATAGCTTCTGGAAAGTCTATCCTGAGGGTCCAAGGTGCCTCCAACCAAGTCAAGCGGATAAAACTCTATCCGCGTACAAACGGTCGAGTTGACCAGCTTGGAGGCGCCTCCATTGTTGAAGGCGCCTTCAACACTTGTTGGAGGTGCCTTGAGCAGTGAGGTCAGCTCACTTCGTTTTCTTTTCTTCTTCCGAAGCTCCGATCGCTTGGGTGATTTCGGCCAACCGAAATAGGACTCACTCGAACCCAATTCCTGACCTTCTCCTCGAGCAGGCTTCCGTCCCTCGAACATCCCGCACGTTCTTCTCTCCCATCGGTGTACTCTTTCGCAGCTCTCTCATCCTTCGGACGCACCGAGCCCATCGACTCTCTTCCCATGCCGTCCTTCTCGCTAGCTGCGTCTTCCGCTTGACTTCCTACGCTCCTAAGTTTCTGCACACTTAGACACAGGGATCAAATAACAATAGGACCTAACCTAACTTGGTTGATCACATCAAAATAACCACGGGGGTCCAACAATCTCCCCCTTTTTGATGTGTATCAACCCAAGTTCAAGTTAGAGTATAAAAATAAATAGTAATTTTAAGGAAATTACTAACTAACAGTTTAATCATAAGAATTGCAATACAAATTGGCAACACAAAAAAAAATTTAAAATTCTCAATTTTCTTAAATTCTCCTAGACTTGTACCTAACTCTCTCCCTTTGATCACAACAAAAATCGGGGTATAAAATATTTTCAAAATAAATTCAAAGTTATTTAGTAGAGATGTGAAAAATCTCTAAGTCTTTCGAAAAATGTCTAAGTCAAAGTTTAATATTTAAATCATTTAAAACACTTAGTTTTAAAAGATTTCTAAGTCTTTTAAAAAATTTTCTAAGTCTTTTGAAAACATTTCTAAGTAAAAGTTTAATATTTAAATCATTTAAAAAACTTAGTCTTTTTAATTTCAAAAATATGTTTAAAAAAACTTTTCAACGCATTATTCCATTCTTATTTTAACGCTTTTACCAAAAAGTTAATTAAACATTTTATTTCTATATTTGGCTTCCAGATAGTGGCGATGCACTAAGCCTTTTTGGTTATTGGAGCAACGACCACTTTCTAGTCAAAGCCGCATAAGGAAACTCATTATTTAATTTTCTCTCTTAAAGCCTATAATTTTAAAAATAATCAGTCTAACACGGATTTTGTAACCCAATAGAGGTTCCTTCCTACAGGGTTATTTAAAAACGTAGGGGGTATATAACTTTTGGGCACTTTTCTAAGTTGACCATGATGTTTTCTAATATACCAATTCAATTTTCCATAAATTCTAATTTTTGATTTTGGAAATTTATTTAAGCATGCATTATTTTTTAGTTTTTCAACTTCAATTTTTAATTTTTCATTTTCTGATTTTAGATTGTCGTACATCTCAAGTGGACATGCCTTTGCTAATTTCATTTTCAATTCGGTATTTTCTTTTTCTAATTTTACTAGATCTTTCGTAAGTAATTTGATAAATTGAAAGGACTGAGTAGGAGTGAGATCACGTACCTTACTTACCTTAACGGTGATGCTGCCCCTTCGTCGTAGTTTTCTTCTTCTTCTGATGTTCCTCCCCCTTCATCTATGCTCATCTCTGAGCTTGAGTCATCTTCGAAGAGATGGTTGGCCATCAGTGCTAATCCTGAGAAGGCTTCAGCTTCTGATTCAGAGGATGAAGAATCATCCCAAGTGGCCTTCAGACTCTTGCGTGTAGAGGACGTCGGTCTTTGAGGCTTTTCCTTGTGCCTTTTCTTCAACTTGGGACAGTCATCCTTGATGTGTCCTTCCTTGTAGCAGTTGTAGCATCGGACCGTCCTTCTGTTGCGTTGATGTTTCCTTGACTGTGATTTAAACTTATTAGTCTTAACGAACTTATTTAATTTTCTTACCAGAAGAGCCGCTTCAGTTTCGTCCATCGACGCTTCGAAGTCGGGATCGTCCTTTTCGGCTTGTAGGGAAATGTTGAGGTTCGACTTTTCTACTTGTTGAGGCTCTGCAAGTCGAGACTCGTGAAGTTCGAAGGTAGAAAATAAACTTTCTAAGCTACTTACCTCAAAGTCCTTAGAGATGTAGTAAGCATCTACTAAGGAAGCCCACTCTGGAGTCCTTGGGAAGGCATTGAGTGCATACCGGATGGAATCTCAGTTTGTTACCGATTCACCGAGATTTGTCAGTTGCGTTATCAGCTCCTTGATTCTCGCTTGGAGTTGCGCTACCTTCTCGCCGGTGTTCATCCGGAGATTCGTCAGTTGAGTCCGGAGAATATCACGCCTCGCTAGCTTTGCTTCTGAGGTGCCTTCGTGGAGCTCCAGGAATTTATCCCAGAGGTCTTTGGCGAAGTCGTAGCTTTCGATCCGACTTACCTCCTGGGGGCGGCAGAACACTGAGTAGGTGAAATTCCGCCTTTCCGTTGGCCACGAAATCGACCTGCTCCTTCTTCGTCCAGTTGCATTCTTCTTTGTCTTTTGGCGCTGTATATCCATATTTCATTACTAAAAGAATATCGAATTCGGTCTTAAAAATACCTCTATTTTGCATTTCCACGTAGTGAAGTCTCCGTCGAACTTCGGGGGATGAATGTTCGCTCTGACCATCATCTTGATCTTTGTGCTTCAGTTGGCGGTTAGTCCTTCTGAGGCGGTCGGGCTCTGATACCACTTGTTGGTGCAGCGGGGTCGGCAAGAGGGGGGTGAATATCCTGATAAATTAAAGTATACCCTCCTCAAGACTTTCAACTTAAAAATGCAACACTAATAAAATAAAAAGAAAAAATAAAAGAGGAGACAGAATTTTAACTTGGTTACAACCAAGATGGTTATTAATCCAAGGCGGTCGAACAACTCTACTAGAATATCTCCTTCACTGTAGGCAGAGAAGCCTTTTTACACACTTAGAATGCTTAGAAGTTACTAGGAATGATTACAGAGTTGATTGCTTGAATGAATGAATATTTACTAGCTCCAGGGGCCTTTATATAGCTCCTGGAAAGTCTATCCTGAGGGTCCAAGGCGCCTCCAACAAGGTTCAAGGCGCCTCCAACCAAGTTAAGTGGATAAAACTCTATTCGCGCACAAACGGTCGAGTTGACCAGCTTGGAGGTGCCTCAAGTAGTGTTGAAGGCGCCTCCATTGTTGAAGGCGCCTTCAACACTTGTTGGAGGCACCTTGAGCTGTGAGGTCAGCTCACTTTGTCTTCTTTTCTTCTTTCGAAGCTCTGATCGCTTGGGTGATTTCGGCCAACTGAAATAGGGCTCACCCGAACCCAATTCCCGACCTTCTTCTCAAGCAGGCTTCCGTCCCAGCTTTACGTCCCTTGAACGTCGCACACGTTCTTCTCACCCACCGGTGTACTCTTTCGCAGCTCTCTTGTCCTTCGGACGCACCAAGCCCGTCGACTCTCTTCCCGTGTCGTCCTTCTCGCTAGCTGCGTCTTCCGCTCGACTTCCTGCGCTCCTAAGTTCCTGCACACTTAGACACAGGGATCAAATAATAACAGGACCTAACCTAACTTGGTTGATCACATCAAAATAACCACGGGGTCCAACAGATTGCAGGCTACAAGACACGTAGGAGCCGCCCGAGTTTAATCTACTCAGATTCTCAATTGGTGGCTCAACAATTGTCTGATAACTTTGAGATTAATAATGTGCGACTTAAGTTATATGCAGAAGCATTTGACAAATTAAAAGTTGAATTCTAGGAAGTGATCATACAGAAGATTTCCTAATCAGATAATCAAATAACATATAAGTTAGCTAAATTAGCTTCTATCATCATAAGCTTGTGGAGCAAACATTATTAGTGGTTTGCATTGAGCGACAAGCTAACCTGGAGCTACAGAGTGACTAAAGAACACTAATTATCTTATTCTTACAACAGGGTACTCTATCCACTGACGAGGAGCAAGTATAGGTACTCAAGAAAAGAGCTAATCAATTTACTATGATTAGGGATCATCTTTATAAGAGAGCCTTTTCCTGTCCTTTACTCAAATGCATCGGGACAAACAATGTGCAGTACATCTTGAAGTGCACCAGGATTCCTGTGGAGGTCGTGCAGGAGGTTGTTCACTTGCACGAAAATATTATTGGCTAGGTATTTTTGGCTTACTCTACAAGCTGATGCATCTTAATTAGTAAGGACATGTTTATCTTGTCAGAAGCATCAAAACATTTTGCATCATCCCATAGAATTGCTTAAGATCTCCATGGTTTCTTGCCCATTTGATTAGTGGGGGATGGATATAGTAGGGTCGTTTCCCTTTGCATCTGCTTAAAGGAGATTTTTGCTCACAGTAGTAGATTATTTCTCAAAATGGGTGAAAGTTAAGCCCTTATCTAAAATAACTGAGCACGTGGTTATTAAATTCTTATGGCAAAATATTATCTGCAGATTTGATTTTTCGCATAAGCTGGTTTCCAATAATAGAAGGCAATTCCAAGGCAGAAGAATTAGAGAATGGTGTCTGGGGTATGACATTACATAGACCTTCACTTTTGTAACTTATTTGCAGAGCAATGGACAAGCTGAAGTAACAAACAGAGAAATTATCAAAGGGCTCAAGACTAAATTAGATCATGTTGGGGGCAATTGGGTGGATGAATTACCCAGTGTGTCATATACATATCGCACAACTCCTCGAGAATCAACAAGTATAACTCCTTTCCACTTAGTTGATGGTGGTGAGGTAGTGGTCCCGGTCGAGATAGGGATAGAATCTGATCACAGATGTTTATATGGTGAAGATAATGTCGACCGACATTTTATGGAGTTTGACCTGATAAAAGAAGTTCGAGATAAGACAACAACTCGACTTATGTCATACCATCAAAAGATGAGGCAGAATTATAACAGAAGGGTTATTCCTAGATTTTTTTAGGTGGGAGATTTGGTTTGGAAGTGCATCAAGCTGGTCGGGGACGTTAATAAACTAGAGCCACAATGGGAAGACCATTCAAGTGATAAAAAAGTTCACCTCTGGTTCTTATTATCTTGAAGATGCTGAGGGCCAGAGATTGGACAGACATTGGAGTGTTAATCATCTACAACCTTATAAAGCTTAACAAGTACGCCTGTAATTTACTCCTATATTTTTTTCAACTTTTATACATTCAATAAAAAGTGTAGCTCGGCTCATCTCAGTCGAACTGCGACTTTAAACTCTACACAGTCGAATGTGACTTTAAACTCTACACAATCAAACTATGACTTTATACTCTACACAATCGAATGCAACTTTAAAGTCTACACAGTCTAACGAGACCTTAAACTCTACACAATCGAATTACAACTTTAAACTCTACACAATCGAACATGACTTTAAACTCTACACAATCGAACTGTGACTTTAAACTTTACACAGTCGAATGCGACTTTAAACTTTACACAGTCGAACGTGACTTTAAACTCTACACAGTCAAATTGCGACTTTAAGCTCTACATAGTCAAACTTGACTTTAAACTCTATACAGTCAAACAACGACTTTAAATTCTATACAGTCAAACTGTGACTTTAAACTCTACACAGTTGAACTGTGACTTTAAACTCTATACAGTCGAATGGTGACTTTAAACTCTATATAGTCAAGTGTGATTTTAAACTCAGGTTATAAACAAGTATTCATCATGGACGGATTTTAACATCAAGGGCTTATAGATGTCCGACCTATTTATTTTGCTGGCATTATGTTCTCACCCAGCTTATAATCCAGTCTGGGAATTTATCATGAAATCTGCTTATATATGTTCGACCTACTTATTTTGCTCGGCATTATGTTCTTACCTAGCTTATCATTCAGTCCGAAAATTCATTATGAAAGCTGCTAACATATGTCTAGCCTGCTCATTTCACTCAGTATTATGTTCTTGCCCAGCTTATCATTGAGTCCTAAGATTTATTATGAAAATAGTTTATAAATGTCCGGCATGTTTATTTCGCTCGACATTATGTTATCACCCAACTTATCATTTAGTCTGGGGATTCATGCTGAAAATTACTTATAAATGTCCAGCCTGTTTATTTCGCTCAACATTATGTCCTCACATTGATTATCATTCAGTCTAGGGATTCATTATGAAAATTGTTTATAAATGTCTAGCCTGTTTATTTCGCTCAGCCTTATGTTTTTGCCCAGCTTATTACACAATCTAGGAATTTATTATGAAAATTACTTATAAAAATTCAATTGGTTTATTTCTTTTAGCACTATGTATCTGATAGGCTCATTATTTCATCTAAGGATTCATTATAAAGATTACTTGGTAATATATGGAAGTTAAGTTATTTTACTCGGTGTTTTTACCGCTCCTGGCATTTTATGCGGATTAAACTATACTGCACAAGGAACACACAAGGGATATAATCTTATCAGTAACATTGGTGGTTCTGATGATACATAAAGAGAACAGGTGTATCCAATAATATTTTATACCCAGTTTAGTATTTAATAATGATTTTCATGCACAACTTTCATACATAGCTTAGTATTCAATAATATCTCATACAAGGCCTAGTATTTAATAGTTACATGACCCCATATAACAAAAAAAAACTTCAATCAAACTTGCTCAAGAGATCCACTAGGAGCTCTCTAAGGAGTTGATATTGGTCTATACATTAATGAGAGGGTTCTAAGGATAGGTGACCGCTCTCTTGTAATTGTTGAATCACTCCCCCCATAGCATGGTTGAGTATTCCGGAAAATCTCTTAGCTAATTTTCTCTTAAAATCTAGGGAGTCTAAAGAAGCTCTCCTCCCTACATCTACGCATTCCTCCTCCCCATCTTTGTAAGTAGATAATTCAGCCCGGGCGACATTTGTTTCAGTCTTTGCAGTGTCCAACTGGGCTTGGAGGGATTCTATCTAAGATTCTCATGCATCTAATTCTATTTGTTGCTGTAGTAGCATAAAATTCTTACTAGATTATTCTTGAATTAGCTCAGGAGAATGGGATGAATGTCTAATCCTTAACTCTTCTTGTCATGACTCGAGGGTAAGGTTGTTCAATCGAAAATCGAACAACACCTCTCCTATAGCAGTGGCAAATGAAACCAGTATACATTGCCACAAGGGTATCCACAAACTAATAGCAGCCCACACGGCTGGATATAACCACAACCACCCAGTTTATAAGCAACCCACATGCCCAAAACAAAAGAACAGCGAAAGTCACAAAACAACCATCACAAAGCCACAAAATAACCACTTGCGAGTCGACCTAGCTTGACACAATACCAACAAACCAAAATACACGCAACCACAAGACTGAACTCCAGATCCGCATTGTTTTATTATAATAACAAAGCCACAAATTCAAAGCAGAAAATAAAACCAAAAAACCATCCTCGAATATGACGTGAGATCGACAGTCAGGAATCCTCCAAGTGTCCATGTATCATCTACCTGTTCCCTGGTGAAAGATAAACCAGATCATGGGGTGGTGAACGTTGGGACTTAGCGGGTAATAGATAGATAGTGCATGAACATAATAAAGAACTAGAGATACAAAGGTATACAGTCTTAAGGGTACAATAGCAGATACTACAGTGATAGCATAGCAAATGTCCATACCTAAAACCATATCTTAGGCTAGTACTATGAGGTCAGGGGTAGTGAGGTTCTGCTCATAACTACAAAGGTATCATGTAAGGTAAGTACAAACTACCAATAAGTAAGACAGTGCCTAACACAAGCAACAGGTATATATCTCCCCATATATGAGTATATCACATAGATATAATAGGAGAAATGCATAATTAAACAACCAACTGCATAATTAAATAAAGTAATAACAGCGTATGCACGGATGGTCACTCTCGCCCACCCCTTTGCACCATGACCCCTGTATGGTCGAGAGGTCAGGTCAGTGATAAACTATACACCACTCTAGCTACCATTACTCTCGAGTGACCGAGGGGACAGTTGCATAGTAGCTAACTAGTTACGTAGCGATAGTAGTCCTACTGCCTGTAACTCCAGCTATCACTACCCATGAGTGAGCGAGTGGGGCATGACAGGACAAGTGACACACTCCAGCTACCACTACCCATGAGTGGCCTAGTGTGCGGTCCTGACTGATGACTCTCTCACACCACAAAGGAGACAATGGTAGTCAGTATACATGCAATGATATGATGCGTAAGATGCAATAGTCATTAATATATAAACAGAGATCAGGTATGCTACATGAAGCCCGCATGCTCAATAAAATACATGAATAAATAGCAGTCAAGCAAGTAAATATGGTATCTAGTATCTGCTAAATGTCATGGATAGCAACGTGAGACTGTATAGATATCAAATTGATTATCTCAAAGGCTGAGTGGATAAAGTATCAAGCACAAGAAAATAATACGAGTGGAGTTAAGGTAACTTAACAATTATACGAATATAGCTCATGTACTAAGGTCGAATAACTAAAGAGACAAAACAGAAAGTACCCGCCTCAAATGTAGCACGTGTTGAATATTATCCCCATGTCAAGCGGCTTGTAGTAAATCAAAGTCCTGTAACAACACACACACACACACACACACACACACACACACACACACACACACAGACACACGCATACACACACATGTGTAACAAATGGCTAAAGCAAACTTCCTATTTATTCCAAGAAACCTTGATTTATTCGTTAAACCTTGATTAATTAACAAATCAGATTTAAGCCAAATCCTAATTCAAATCCATCCCTTAACTAGTCAGATTGTTTTATTTCGCAATCGACGCTCCTTGTGATCCAGAATCCACACTAGAACCTCCTCATAAGTTGTATCTGGCTAAAGTGTGATCAACACATCTATTAGAATATGCGTAGGGTGTGACACATACTTCCTCAACATAGATACATGGAATACATTATGCACCCTAGCAAGTGACGGTGGCAGTGTCAGTCGATAAGCTACCCCACCTATCCTCTCAAGTAACTGAAATGGTCCAATGTAACGAGGAGCTAACTTACCTTTCAATCCAAACCTTTTAACCCCTTTGGTGAGGGACACTTGCAAGAACACATGATCATCCACAGAAAACTCTAGAGGTTCATCTCTGATCAGCATAGCTTTCTGTCGATCCTAGGCTTCTGACATTCTACGTCTGATAGTGCACACCAACTCTGTGTCACGCTGAATGCTCTGTGGTCCCAAGATTTACGGTTCCGCAACTTCCTCCCATAATATGGGAGGCCTCCATGCTCTGCCATACAATGCCTCAAATGGTGCCATCTGAATCGCCGAGTGATAACTATTATTGTAGCAAACTCAACTAAGTATAGATGATCCTCCCAACCAACTCCGAAATTGAAAATGCACTATTTTAACAGATCTTCTAACGTCTGTATAGTGCGCTTAAATTGTCCATCCATCTGAGGATGAAAGGCTGTACTAAAACGAAGCTCTGTACCCATGGCTTCTGAAGACTCTGCTAAAATCGAGAATTATGTGTTAACCGTAAGTGCACGGTTGTCGTCAAGTAATAAAATTTATAAATGTCGATCCCATGAGGACTAAGGATTAAATGCAAGTCAGTTCTATACTTTGAGTTTGACTAGACAAGATCGATAAGTGTTTGTCTAGAGATTTTTAACTAATTCGTAAAGTAAAAGGAAGAAAATCGAGGAAGTCTTTAAATTAGAAAGTGTTCTAGGCCGTTGGTTTCGTTGTAATGGTGGATGTTATGCTATGAATTCACCCTTCTCTAGTTCTCTACTTATATGTTTGCAGGACAGTCTAAGTCAATACTAAATCCCACCCCACGATGGTGTATCAAAGTACTCTCTCTGCCAGTAACTAGATATGTCATTAAGTGAAGAAGTAACTTAGAGAATCTAGATTTTCAATAGAGTGCCTCCTGTCACAAGGTCTCCCCTGAGTATACGTCTCTAGATTACATAGTCACTTGCATAGCATATGATTAGGGAAAGCCCATTAGGTCAAGTAAAAGACTAATCTATACATAGAATTATTCTCCCCTAGGAGGTTATGACCCATATAGAAGGATAATTAATTTAGATACTAAACTTTGAAACAAGCATCCTAAAGCCATGCCGAGCTATATCAGATCACACACTCAAACGAGACACCAATTTATGCATCTATTTAATGAAAGTTCAGGTTCATGCTCAACTCTAGACACACAGTAATGTATCTAGTATGAAATTCAGATCTATACATACAAAAATACGATCTAGATATACAAATTCAAGTCCATAAAAGGTAGTCTTCTTACAAGCATTTCATCAAACAGAACAAGTACACACAAGCTTCATCAAACTAGGGAATTGAAAATTCAATAGAGTTTATAACATCCACACATTATAATTTCTACTTACATCATAGAACAATAAAGATCTACTCCATAACAGATAGAAATGTAATCCAAAGACTCAAATACATAAAAATTTCAAATCCCTAAAAAAAGGGAGTAGAAACGGGGAGTAGAAACTTAGCCTTGATGTCGAGTGAAATCTTTTGATACAGATCTTGGAATGCCGATGAGGATAGAGCAGTAGAATGGCCTCGGATCATCCAGATGACGACTCCAAATACAGGGATTTGACTTAGATGCTCTCCTCTCGTCCACCAAGCTCCCCCCCAACCCCCTCTTAGGAAGGAGATGAAGTTGCCCTTTTATAAGGGTGAGGCATAGGGTGGTCGTGCCTCTGGGGATAGCTAAATCGCCTCTTGCTACCTGGCCATGCCTAGAGGCACGACTAGAGCCAAGTTGGCTCTAGCTCAAATAGCTTGGTCGTGCCAAGAGGCATGGCCAAAGCTCTCCTTTGGCTACTTAGCTGTGCTTTTTAGCATGGCTCGGGCAGAGGTTGCCCTGTTTTGCCTTCATGGTCGTGCCATTTGGCATAGCCTGTTCTTTAAAACTGGACATCTGGAGACGTGGTTGTGCTTCAAGGCATAGCCAAACCCATTCTAGCTCTAGAATGTTGCATGGGCAAGCTCTCTAGAAGGCACGACTAGATCCATTCCTGCTTTAGATCTCTTCCTTGGCATTGTCATTTGACACGACAACCTTCCTTTCTTGTTCCTTAGCTGTGCCCAATGGCACGACCATCCCCCCCAAGCCATGCCTCAAGGCATGGCCAGGTCAAATTTGGTTCCATAATGGTTGTTGCTTGCTCCTTTGCCTTGAGCACTCCATTCCTTGGCTTTTCTCTCGATGGGTGGCCAAAGCTAGGTCCCGATCTTCACAAATGATCTTCCTTTGTGCTTTTAGAATCCATTTCCACTCCAGGCTACTCCTGAAAATGAAAACAGACTCTGAGCATATCTCTAAATGCAAGATAGTAATTATGCTAAAATTAATATGATACAGGGTGCAAAAGTATAGATCATAGACAATGAATGCAAGAAGATGTTCGTTAAACCCTACAAAATAACATATATAATCTACGCACATCACACTCCCATACTTAAATCTTTGCTTGTCCTCAAGCAAACTCTGCAATCTAGATTCATGAGTTAAAATGTGTATACCTAATAATTTTATCCATTTCTATCAAACTAGCAAAACCAATGAGCATAATCAAGAATGGCCTAAAATAAAGCACTCGATTGTTATCAAACAAAATTCTGCAGTCTAGAAACATATATAGGAATAAGTGCATCATAATCCTTGGTGAATCAACTTAACTCTATCAAACAATATCAATAATGAGCATGATCATAAATAGATTTAATCTTGGACTATGAATAAGTTCTTCGTGCTCAGTGCAGATCATGGCCTAAATTCCTTAAGTATTAACTCCTAATCCTAGTTAAGTCGTCACTAAACCATCTTTTCTTTTCATTCCCAATAGAAGCACTGCTTGGTTCATCTATCCTAAATCTATGCAAGGTCTAAAGAATATGCTTGATATCAAGAGAAACCAAGTATTCATTTCTCAATAACCTAACTTGGTCTTAAAGGGGCAAACAACTATTTTCCATTCACAATAATAAAATTTTCAATCCCTTATTTCATAAACTTTTTTTTTCCATCAATTGTACATTTGTAAAGATGCAATTGGTGGGATTTACATTTTTCCAAATGAGTTTTAATAATTCAAGCATCAATCTAATGACCAAGATGTAGTTAAAAAATTCCCATGAAAATTCAAGTACTCATCAAGTCTAATGAATCATGACTATTTTCAAAACTGTCAACTATCAAAATAAGGCAAAGTGTAAAGAGATCCTTAAGCTAGACTAGAATCAAATCTTTTCGATGAAATCCAATGTTCATGTCCTGGTATTGAAAATAGAGAAAAATAGATCACCAAACATACTAGCACTAATTACCGATCATATGGATCTAAGCAATAAACGTGTGAAAAAATTTGTTATTAAACAAATGCTATGCTCATTCTGATTCATTAAATATAGAAAAAATTAATCACAACATATACTAGCATTAAAAAAATATAACTCATGAAATTCAGATAATAAACATGCTAGAAGTTTACTCTTAGACAAGTCAACAGTAATAATGTTGATAGTGTAACTAAAATGCCTCAAAACATGAGAGAAAATAAGGTGCAACCGTACATACCCCCCATACTTGGATACTTCATTGTCCTCAATGAAAGTAAAACTATGGGGGTGGGTAATGAAAAGGGGGAGGGAATTGGGTAGATCTATCACTCATTGAAAACTGACTACCTGAAGGAAGTTTGCTCTCTTGCCCAGGGAGATATCTAGGGACTCTAGGGAGGTGACTTATGTTCTCATGGTAATGGTATATCGAGGTCACCTGCTGACTAGTGATATCCATGGAGTCCATGAATTTATTCATTCTCTCTTGGTGAGTGTAATAGTCTCCCACAAAATTAGATACCCTACTATAGAAATTATCCCTCTTCTGAAATTGATCTTGTACATATTGGAATTGATCATGAGTGAAGTCATAGTGATCCTCTAACATCTTATGAGAAATATCTCACTTCTCATAAAGAGAGTCCAATGATGTATGGAAAGTAGAGAAATCAAAACTAGAAGGACCCGTATTGCCATAAGCAAATGAATGTCTAGCCGGGTCAAGAAATCTGACCGACGGCGGGCCTCTAGATGAGGGAAATTCATGATGCTTTCTAGGGGATGCTGAGGAATCGAGAACTAGATCTTTAATAATCCAATTATTTCGGTTGTGAATTATTGTGGAGTTAAGATTTGGTAAAGGGATAGGGAGCCCATCCATTCTAGGAAAACTAAACCCATTTTTGTCCGGACAAATCAGCCTCCTTGCTAAGCATGTGTCAATATCTATTTTGATATTGCCATGTATAGCTTCTAGTCCCGAGAGATCTAGCTCGAGTTTCTTAGCAATGGTTGTAATGTACCCCCTAAATACAATTGCCCCCGAGTTTGCCTTACCCTCCCTCTGCATAGTTTGTAAAAAAGTAGAACCCTCCATCAAATTCAACTTGGTGAACCATTGCCCATATAGAGTAAAGCTCCACTTTCCTTACCACTTTGTGACTCTTAACTCTACCATAGATTGTCTTGCTCATAACACAGTGGAGGTAACGAAAGATGGGGTTTTGTATTGGGGAGGCTTTAGATCTAGATGGGTCTTGGGGTTCATTCAGACCGGTGATTAAACTCCAAAAGGAGTTAGCATTATATCTAGAATCAAACTTGCGAGGCACCCCTATGGGTAATCCAAAATAACTATTAAATTCATACAGAGTCCAAAGATAATCATGATTCATTAATCTAAAACTAATTTGTCCATCATGATCATCATCAAAAGTGAAATTAGAATCTAAAGTACTCAAAAATTCAAAGGCAAATCGTGGGTAGGTTGGTTCACTAGTATACAGCATGTCACTCCAATCTAGATTACCAATCAAATAATCCACATCATCTTTAATTCCTCAACACTCTATAGTGGCACTGTCCATGTAGCATGTACAAATTAACTTATGGCTAAACAAATTATCAAATCTAGATTTTTTGATCTTCATTTCTAAGCATAACACCGAATTTGTTAGTGTTACCTTCATCTACAGTAGGAAGCTTTCCTTTTCTTTTCGTTGGTGCCTTCTCCTTCATCGGCACTTTGCCCTTCCTTTCCCCCTTGTCAGGATCTTCCCCCCATAAGATATAGCCAACCTGTGAATTCTCTTCATGATGTTAGACATATCCAAATTGTGGAGAATTATTTGCAAGTAAAGAAACTAATTCTAAGCAAGAAAAGAAAAAGAGATTTTGATCTTAAGATAAGAAAAGAGGTTTTTTTTTTTTTTGTTTGAGATCTGTTTTTATTTAAAATAAGGAGAGATTTAGAGAGTTGAGGTGCAGATCTCATATAAGAAGAAGAGATTTTGATAAGGAAAAGAGTATAGAAGAAGAAGAGAGGTGAATAGTAGAAAAGGAGATAGTTGGGGCAACTGTCGTGCCCTAGGACACGACCATGGCTGGGTTTATAACCCAACCGTGTGTTATTAGCATGACCCGTGCCAAATGGTATGGGCTGTGCCAAATTGGCACTGACATCCTGCATTTTCTCCCTTGAGGTCGTGCCTTTTGGCACGGGCAAAGCCAAAATTGCTATGTTTTGTTTGTCCTGTGCCCATGCCAATTGGCAAAGTTAGCTCCCTTTATTACTTGGTGTCTGTGCCATTTGGCATGGGCAAAATAAAAAACCTGGGCTTTGGCCATGGGAAATTACAGGGGCAGTGCCATAGCCACGCTAAAAGGCACGACCAGGTCCAGAAACCTGGACATAACCCCTGTTTTTCTTCAAGTATGAAGCATGACCCAGTTCATGGCCATGCCCTGGAGCTTCTGTAGTCATCGGTCTTCATTGTTTATTCATCCATGACCTGAGAAATAAAAAGATTAAAATATTAAGCTCCACAAGATGGAAAATAAAGAAACAAAATAAGAAATGAAATCTCTTAGGGTGCCTCCCAAGGAGCGCTCGTTTTAGGTCCTTAACTCGACCCTTAACATGACTCAACTAGGAGCCTTAGCCTTGAAAGGGAGATGCTCCCCTCCATTGCTAATTGTGTCAGCATCCTCTATCAACTGAGTCTCCAATGGTATGGAGGAATGGTGAAGCATAACAAAATGATTTCCAACCAACACCAAGTCTTTCCTCTCCTAACTAACTGTTATGTTCGGGAGTTGAGTCAGATGATGCAAAGATCTTTCTTGCTTTTCTTCTCCAAATCTGTGATCATATTTAATAAGCATCAAAGTATTTAAAGGCGAGTTTGAAGTTACTTCAAAAGTAGGATAAGGTTAGGTTGGGGATAAATTAAAAATCAACTCTTCCTTGCCAACTTTCAATGATAACTTGTGATTCTTCATGTCTATATTAGCTCCAGCTGTGGCAAGAAAAGGCCTTCCTAGAAGTATGGTGATCTTTGGGTCCTCTTCCATGTCTAGGACCAAAAAATCTATAGGGATAATAAAAATTCCCTATCTCTATCTTCACATCCTCAACTATGCCTAGCGGATATCTGTATGTAGAGTCAGCTAGTTGAAGTGCAATAGTGGTCATCTTTAGATCGCCTAAACCCAACTTCTTACAAATTGAATAGGGCATGAGACTGACGCTAGCTCCTAGATCACAAAAGGCTTTGTTGATAATAGTATCTTTAATTTTGCAAGGTATTGGAAAACTACCTGGATCTTGGAGCTTAAGAGGTAATGTGTTAAGAAGTAATGCACTTACCTCCTCAGTTAAAGCAACCATCTCAAACCCTTCCTTCCTTCTTTTATTAGAAATTATGTCCTTCATGAACTTGGTGAATTTAGGAATATGATGCAAAGCGTCCAACAATGGTATGTCAAGACAAATCTCTTTGATCTTCTCAAGAAATTTCTCAAACTCTACATCCTTCTATACTCTAAGCAATCTTTGAGGGAATGGAACTGTCTAAATTTTAGTTGCAGGTGAGAACTCTCCAACCTCCTCAATAATCTCTTCCTCCTTTTTCTCTTGCTCTGGATCGAAGGAAGAAGTAGATGACTCTTCACTATAGTCAATTCGATCTCCAACTATAGTAGTCACTTGGGGTCTGCCCAAGGTCCATCCGCTTCTTAGCTCAATTGCCTTGCAGTGCTCCACGGGATTCAACTCAGGTTTACTAGGGAAATTGCCTTGTACTCTTGAGGAAGAAGAACTAACTATTTGAGCTATTTGATTTTCAAGCATCTTGATATATTTGTCCTGATTGTCCATTCTTGCATTAGTCTGCTTTTTTGAGTTGTCCAATCGAATATTCAATTGCTTGATATCTGACTTCATCTCATTCTTATTAGCTAGAATCTTCTCGAGTAACTTCTCAAATTGGCTTGGTTGTGGATTTGATTGTTGCTCAGATTGCTTCCCAAAGTCTTGATTGTTCTTGTATGAGAAATTGGGATGATTTTTCCACCCTGGGTTGTAAGTATTGGAGTAAAGGTTGTTTTGTGTTGACCTCCGCAAGTGTACGGATATGTCGCAATTAATAATAAAAGATATCGAATCCACAGAGACTGGAATAAGCACTAAAGATGTTCCAAAGCGAGTTAGCTAAACCACCAATCAATTGATTTACGAAATCTAAGTGTAACTATGAAAGGTAAACAAAGAAATAAAAGAATAAGAAACAAGAATAAGGGCAATGATAAAGGTGTGTTCTAGGAGTTTTGGTTTCTTTGTAATGTTATTCAATGTAATGATCTACCAAATCTTATTTCTGAATTGTCCACCGCTTGTAGAAGGTTGCAGGTTCCCTCTTGCAATTGACAACCAGCCTAGGACTAAAATATATCTAAATGCGGTCAATTAGGAATGGACCCTATATTGTCCTTACACGGGCTTGCCTGTCACGTGCGTCCCTCGAAAAATCAACATAGAAATCACTACTTCTCAACCTCATTAGATATAAATATTAATGCATACAATCTATCCTACCCTCTTAAAATACCTAATTTCCCCTTCAAGATTACCCCTCAAACGTCCTTACACGGGCATGTTCCTGTCACGAATGTCCCTCGGAAAATCGAATGAGGAATTACCTTTACAAGATCCACAAGATATTCAAACATTCAATCAAGCATGATTATTAAGCCCTAATCACAACAATCCACACAAGAAAGAATAGATACAAACACGGCAAAATCATAGAAATAGAAATGTTGGCAAATCCACAAGAGTTTACATCAAATTTCCATTACAAATACTCCATCCATCCTAGAATATTAGATCTAATCCATGGAAAAAGGAAAGAATCTCAAAGAATAAGAAAAGATAAATATCTTGATCCCAAATCCAAGAAAGATAGGGAAGAAAAGCTTATCTAAGATGAAGACCGTCTTCGGATCTAATCCTTGCTCCCCGGAGTTGAAACGTTGAAGATCCGCCCTTAGAATCGCCAGAATCCCTCCAAGAAGGGGGAGGAACGGCCAAATCTTCAATTCCCCCCAAAAGGGAGAAGATCCCCTTTGAAATGAAGAAGAAGCCTTTATATAGGGGGGGGGGGAAATCGGGCACCACACTGCCCCAGGACCTGGCCGTGTGTGGGACACGGCCAGGCTCACTTCCCTCTCTACCTGTCTCACACGGCCGTGTGTGAGACACGACCATGTCTGGCTCTGCCATTGCACTCCTTGCATGGCCGTGTAGATCCACATGGCATGCGTTGCCTCCGGCTCTGGAACCCCTGCACGGGCCGTGTGAAGCACACGACCAGGGCCGTGTGAAGCACACGACCAGGGCCGTGTGAAGCACAGGGCCAGGGCATCCTTGGCCTCTAGAATTGTTGCACAGGTCGTATATAGCACACGGTCAGGGCATTCTTCGGCTCTGGAAGGCTTGCACGGCCGTGTAGTGTACACGTCCTGGCTTCCTCTGGCTTCCCATCTTGGCACGACCGTGTGAGGTTCACACGGCCGAGGCCACTTCCTTTCCTGCTGCAGTCACATGGGCAGTGATCCACACACGGCTTGGGCAACCCCCCAATGGCAGGGCCGTGTGGCTCACAGGGCTTGTGCCTTCCTTCCTTGCTCAAGTGTCAAATCTTCTTCAAATTCGACTCCTGTGTACACAAAATGCACAAAAATAGATCTCCGAACAAAAAGAGTAAATATGCTCAAAAGGAAAGCTGGAAGTACGAAAGTACATAGATAAAGCATGTACAAAGTATGTGAACGTGCGTCAAAACATGCTAAACAAGTGCATACAATCTATGCCCATCACACCCCCAGACTTAAACCTTTGCTTGTCCTCAAGCAAAATGCTGCAATCTAAATTCATATGTTCTACAATGCTCTCATATCCCTAATGCATTCTCCTAACTCTATCAAAAGGTTTCAATAGTAAGCATGATCCTGAAAACAAATTGAGTTTGGCTCAAGCATAAGTACCCTGTGCACAGTACAAAAAAAACTCAAAACTCTTCAAGTTTCAATCTATGTCCTAGTCAAGTCGTCATCAAGTTTGAATTCCTAATGTTTCCAGTGATAGACAAGTAACCAGTGATAGACACTTACTTGCCACACACTTGGTTCATATTTCTCAATTAACCCAAGGTCTCAAAGGCGTGCTCAATCTCAAGAGAAGCTAAACAGTCATTTCCCCAGTAACCTAACTCGGTCTCAAAGGGGTGACTTGCTAGATTCCACTTATGACAACTATTTTTTATATCCCTTATTCACTTTTTTTTTCACTCTTCTTTTTTTTCATAAGTATTTGCATTGTGCAAATCTTATTCACAAATGTACTTTTAGCACAAATGTTGGGATATTTTGATTTTTCCAAATGAGCTTGCATGAGTTGAGCCTCATCTAGTAACCAAAATGTAGTTTGAGAAATCACCATGGAAACCAAGTACTAAACAAACAAGATGAATCATGACTAATTCAACGATATCAATCATTCAAGCATCAAGTTTAGGTGCAGTGAAGATAAGATCCTTAAGGTCAAGCTAAGACTAAAATTCATCTCCATAAGATACTTAACTTATTTCATGCTACCCAAGATAGAGAAAAGAGGTACATTAAGCATACTACTAGCATCACTTAAAACATCATGAATCTAGATAATGAACGTGTTAACATTTAATCTTGAAGACAAGAAAGCATATAAGTGAAGTTTTGATGTTCTCAAGATGTATGCCACAAGAATTCCAAAAGATAGTCAAGTGACTATCAAAACAAGCAATCAAGCAAGACAATAAAAAAAATGCAGAATAAAAATTAAACATGCAGAAAATAAGAAAAAACTGGAAACTAGAATGCAAAAAGAAAAATCAGGTTCGACGCCCCCCTAGACTTAAACTTTTCATCGTCCCGATGAAATCAATATGGTGGAGGAGGTAGTAAATCAGGAAATTCAGGAAGAGGAAAAGGAAAGGAATTAATAAACCACCTTACTTCATCTCTAAAAAACATATGATACTCAAACAGTTTATCAACAGCATCTTGGAAAAATCTCATATATCCTTGAAAATCTTCATTAAATTCCATGTGAGCTCTATAAGAATTCATAAATCGAGAAATCTTTTCACACAATTCTCTCTCACTTTTGAAATACTCTTGCAGTTTTAAAATTGTTCCTCTTCCATGGGTTCATTACTAGAGAGAAAATTTTTAGTCAGATCTAAATCATTATGAACATTGTCCAGAATAGACTGAAGTTCTTGGAAATTAAAACTATGAACATCACGATTAACCAAAGGAACTCTTTTTGAAGCTAAAGTTGACAATGTTTTAGAATGTTGACTTGCTAATTTCAACCGCCAGTTTTCCTTATTATGAATAGTAATGAGATCTTGATTGGGCAATCTTAAAGGGAAACTATTCTTAATAAGAAGACTGTATCCATGTTCTTCACGTCTTACCATCCTTGTTGTCACACAAGAATTCAAGTCTAATCTACAAGAATTATCAATTGTTTCTAATTCACTTAAATCACACCCTAATACCAAAGCTATTTGAGTTAACAGTCCTCCTAAAACAATGGGTGTAGTAGAATCCGATCTTCCCAATTTCACCAAATGCTTAAGAAAGAAAAAACCAAAATTAATTTCAAAATTTTCAACCATTGCCCATAAACAATACAAGTCCACAAGTCTTACTAATCCCTCTTTATCCTCTCTCCAAAATATAGTATTTTTCATAACCGAATGAGCATACCTAAAAATGGGATTAATAATATGAGAAGCTCTAGAACTGTGAGGGTTAAATGTGATTGTTCAGAAATTTGTTGCCAAAATCTTGAATTCAAAAAGTTGGGTAAGATCATACACATATCATTCTTTGGCAATTCATAACAAGTATTAAAATTGCTTAACGTCCATTCATAATCCTCATTAAATAGTCAAAATTTTAGTTTACCCCCACCTTGAACATTATCAACCATTATAGAACTTAAAAATTCAAAAACAATTCTAGGGTAAGTAGGATATTTCATATTCATTAAACCACTCCAACCTATTCTTTCAAATAACCAATTTAAATCATCCTTAAACCCTAATGTTTCCAAAGTTTCATCATCCATAAATTTGGTACTCCCAAGGGGATGTTTACATAAAGAAGAATACCTAAGATGTTGTTCCTTGCTAGAGAAAATAATACCAAAATCATTAGAAATACCTTTGAAACAAGAATTTCTCTCCTTTGTTGCAACCATCTTCTCCTTCCCTTTTCTTGTAGAAGGAGGTCCCTTTATCACATTTTCCATAGTAGAAGAGATTCGAGCCTTCAAAAAAAAAAAAAGGAAGAATGATAGGAAGAAATTAGAAGTGGTAGTTGAAACCCTAGAGATAAGGAAATGAGAGAGAAGAAGGAAGAGGAAAGGGGGTGTGCGGCCGTGTGCCTCCCACACCCCGTGCCCTAACCTCTTTTAAGGGTGTGGACTGGGTCGTGTATCATTGCACAACCTAGTTCAACTTTCTTACCACGGCCGTGTCTGAGACACGACCATACCCATCTCTTTCTCGGGATGTCATACACGGTCGTGCCAATTGGCACGACCATAACCTTATTCTCCTCAGCTATCCTTGCATGGCCATGTATGGGACACGACTTCACCAGTTTCCTTCTCTGGAATCAGCACACGGTCGTGTCAAATGACATGGCCAGTGCATGCTTTTGCACTGGTTCCTTCGCACGGCCGTGTGTGAGACACGACCAAGAAGTTCTCCTCCTTTGGATTCTTCACACGGTCGTGTCTGGGATACGACCATGCACCTTTTCTTCTCTGGAGACTCCACACGGCCGTGTCATGTAGACACGACCCAAGCATCTCCCTTCTCTGCACCATAAGCCTGGCCGTGTACAACACACGACCATGCTCTGTTTTGCTCCACTTGATGAAATTTCTCCTTTCTAGCTCTTCCAACACTTCCATGCCCATGAAGAAGTCATGGCCAGCTCATGGAAGTGAAATTTCAACCTGAAAACAAAACAAAAATCAAGTGAAAATGCTACAACGAAAAATAGAAACATAAAATGGAACTGATTACATAATCAATCCGGAGGACGAGGTTCAAAAAAGTACAACCTTTGTTTCTCCTTTAATTTCATACTGTGCATATATTCCTTCAACCATTGGCCATTTACCTTAATTATTCCAAGTTCTTTATTCTAAATATCTACCGCTCCAAAAGGATAAACCTTTTTAACCTCAAATGGACCCGTCCACCTTGATTTAAGCTTTCCTGGAAAAAGCTTTAGCCTTGAATTAAACAATAAAACTAGATCTCCTTCCTTGAAACTTTTACGGAGAATGTGTTGATCATGCCATTTCTTTGTCCTTTCTTTATAAGATCTAGCATGTTCATAGGCATCCAATCTTAATTCATCAAGCTCATTTAACTGAAGCTTCCTTTTCTCTCCTGCTTCCTTGAGATTCATGTTTAGATTTGTAATTGCCCAATAAGCCTTATGTTCTAATTCTACTGGAAGATGACAAGACTTTCCATAAACTAGCCTTATGTTCCATAGACTTTCCAGACTGCTCCTGAAAATAAAAATAGACTCCGAGAAGATCTCTGAACGCAAGATAGTAGTTATGCTGAAATTAATATGATACAGGGTGCAAAAGCATAGATCATAGACAATGAATTCAAGAAGATGTGCGTTAAACCCTACAAAATAACATATATAATCTATGCACATCAAGGAAAATGGGCAGGTGACTTATTTATGACTCGGGATTGTAATCATAATTGATTAGGAAATATCTTAGTCGCTTAAGAATGACGATAAGAGATTAGAACAAGTGCTTCGGATGGATTCTGTGTGTCACAAGAATATACAGTAAGCGACTACCGTAATCGATTAAGGAGTCTGAATTGATCACTGTGATTGATTCAGAAAGTTGATCATGTGAATTTAGCTGAATCGATTACCATAATCAATTCGGCACACTTTTGGCATGGACTATGGTTCTAAATCAACTGATCCAATCAATTTGGCTTGTCCTAATCGATTAGCTTAATTGATTCTGACCTGAACAGTGACTAAGTGTTGAGTTCTCAAGTGATTGATAACAGATATCAATTGCTTAAGGTTCTGATAACTCCATAGATGTTAGATTCCTATCGAATTGTTACCAACTTGAGCCCTCCTTGGATTCAAAGATTCCAAGAGTATCACGAAAAAGAGGAAAGTGATTTAATTTGACTAAGATTGTTGGTGAGGTTTAAAATATCCAATCATGATCTTTGGATCAAATACACATTAATTATGTATTGATCTTCCCCATGATTGATCAAATAAATGATCACTAGAAAAATTTAATCTTCTTGATCAAAGTAATGCATCGTAACAAGCATTATGATCAAGAGAATTGTCCCTAACCTCTCACTTTCATCTAAACATATCAAAAGGACAAACAAGGGAAATCTTATATTTTTATCAGAGGTAAAACAAAGGTTCAGAAAACTTCAAGAATTTTATCTTTGAAATGATCATGGAGGATTATGGTCTAATCAATACAACACATTCCCAATTTCCTTCGAAGAAAACAAAAATCAACTTTGGGAAGAGGTTTAGTGAAAATGTCGGTTAAGTTTGATTTTAACTCAATATAATTTAGAATGATATCACCTCGAGTCACATGATCACGAATAAAATGATGCTTGATTTCTATGTGTTTTGTTCTTTAATGATGGATGCGATTTTTTTTGTCAAATTTATCATACTCACATTATCACAAAGAACTTGGAAATTTTTTATAAGTGAGTTTATAGTCTTCTAGAGTATGGGCCATCCACAATAATTGTGATACACACTCTCCCATAGTAATATATTCCACTTAGGTTGTGGAGAGAGATACACAATGTTGTATCCTACTTGACCAACTTACTAGAGAAGATCTTAGAAATTGACATCCGCCACTAGTACTTTTGAGATCCAATTTGCATCCAGCAAAATCAGAATCAATATATCCCACTTGATCAAAAGTTTCAATTCGAGGATGTCAAAGGCCTACATTTTGAGTTCCTTTAAGATATTGAAGAATTCGCTTAACGGTACTCAAATGTGACTCCTTGGCACACGATTGACACCTTGCACACATACTCATGGCAAATAGTATGTTAGGTCTTCTCGCCGTCAGATAAAGAAGACTCCCTATAACACTACGATACATCTTAGAGTCAACATCTTTTCTTTAAAGATCACTATCTAATTTAGTGCTAGTGGCCATGGGAGTAGATATATCTTTGGCATTTTTCATTCTAAATTTCTTAAATAATTCTTTGGTATATTTAGATTGATGAATGCAAATTTCCTTTTTTGTTTGTTTAATTTGTAAACATAGGAAAAATGGTAACTCACTGACCAAACTCATTTCAAACTCATTCTCCATGTGATTGATAAACTCATTTAAGAAATCTTTATTTGTGGAACCCCAAATAATGTCTATTAGCATTAGGTCTAAGAGTCAATTATGAGATGATTGACATATCCATATTAAAATCATTGAGTTAGACTCAAGTGAATCCAATCATATGGATTCAATCTAATCTAAATTAGACTTGAGTTAGACTCAAGTGAATTCATTCACTAAAGAGGATTAATGCACTACAAAAATGCATGAGTTTAACGACGGGAGTACCGACGGAATCTTAACTCCGTCGGCGTATACCGACTGAAAATACCTCTGTCGGTACGTACCGACGTGATTTATATTGGTCGGTAATTACCGACGGAATTAAACTTCCGTCGGTAATTACCGACGGTATTACTATTTCCGTCGGTAATTACCGACGGAATTAATATATCCGTCGGTAATTACCGACGGAATACTATTCCGTCGGGGAGTCCATAATATCGCCGTTAGAATTTTTGTGTATTTCCGACGGACTTCTTATTCCGTCGGTAAATAGGCGGGTGAGGGCGTAAACATTACCGACGGAATTATATTCAGTCGGTAATTATTGGGTTTAGGGTTTTATTATACCGACGGAAATAATATTCCGTCGGTAAGTTTCTGCCCCGTACCCGTTTTCTTTGCATTCGCTAAACCTTACCCGATAACTAGCCGAAATCACCGACGGAATTAACCATTCCGTCGGTGATTACCGACTGAAGTATTATTCCGTCGGTGATTACCGACGGAACTATATTTCCGTCGGTAAATCACGTTTTAGGGCACAGATTGCCCCTTTCCTCTTCGCGCGACCTCTTTCTTTCCTCAGCGGCGGCGATTTCCGGCGGCTCTCTCCAGCGATCTCGGCGCCCTTTCCTCCCGTTCACACCGTTCCGGCGATCTCTCAGGTATGCTCTTCTATTCTCCTCTCTCGTTTGCGTTTTCACACGGCCGGCAGCCGCGCCCTGCTCGCGGATCGCTGCCGGCGGCCTGTTCACGGCTGGCAAAGTGCTTGCGGCCGGCGGCCTGCTCGAGGCCGGCAGGGTCCTTGCGGCCGGCGGGCTGCTCGCGGCCGCCGGCCTGCTCGGGGGTTCCTGGGCTGCTCGAGGCCGGCGGCCAGTGTGCTGCTCGAGGCCGGCGGCCAGTGTGCTGCTCGCGCCTCAATGCTCGCGGCTAGCGGCCTGCTCACGACTCGCTGCTCGCGGCCAGCAGCCTGCTTGCAATTGTAGCGATGCTTTGTTACTATTCGTAGCTGAGCACAATGTAAACCCTAGAAAATTTAAGTGTCGTGACATATTTTGATCAATTTCGCTATTGTACTGGCATAAAATATAGTTTGATCGATGCTTCTCATATATGTATGATTATTTCATTTGATAATGTTATAAGGAACAACATGTTTATAATAGTTTCATTTAATTGTTCTAGTGTAGAGGTGATTTATGGTAATATGATATGATGATCGTGAGATGAAATTGTGCACATAATTCTTTATTTAAACTTATTTCAAGTGATACAACAAGTTTAATAATGTTTAAATTTATATTCTCTTTAGGTTATACCAATGTATATGAACAAAGCTTGGATGTACAATCGATTAGACAATGGTTTTATCAGAGATGATTTTATTGCTGAAGTTGAACAGTTTGTGATTTTTGCTAAAAGTCATCCAGAATGTATGAATGGTTCTGAGTTACGGTGTCCATGCAATCATAAAAAATGTCAAAATAGAGCATTTCGTGATGAAGATACCGTAAAAATGCACATATGTAGAAATGGATTTGTGCCAAATTACTACAATTGGTATTGCCACGGAGAACCTTATATATATGAACCAATTGGGTCATCTGGTGGTTCGTATTCTGGGACTACTGTTACAGCTCCTGAAGCATCAAATAATATTGATATTTCAATGCAATCAATGGTTCAAGATGCGATGAATGCAGTTGATTATTCGAATATAGATGAAATACCAACCCCTGAATATCAGCAACTATATGAAATGTTAAAGGCTAGTGAAAGAGAAGTGTGGGAACGCATTCCTTCTGGTCATTCACAACTATCAGCTACAGTAAGGTTATTGAATATGAAAGCAGAACATCATTTCTCAGAAAGATGTTACGATGACATTTGTCAATTGATGTCAGAGTTGCTCCCTACTGATAACATAATGACTGATAGCTTCTATGAAACAAAGAAATTGATCAGAGGTTTAGGTTTGCCTGTAGAGAAGATTGATTGTTGTATAAACAACTGCATGATATTTTGGAATGAAGACAATGATTTGAATGAATGTAAAATCTGTACTCACCCTCGTTTTAAGCATCGTAATCGCATACCAGGGAAGAAGAGGAAAAATATTGCTTGGAAAGTGATGTATTATTTTCCGTTAACTGCTAGACTTCAACGCTTGTATGCATCTGCAGCTACAGCTAACCACATGTTGTGGCATCATGAGCATGAGCATGAGCATGAAGGAGGTATAATGTGTCATCCTTGTGATTCTCCTGCATGGAAACATCTTGATACTGTCTTTCCCTCCTTTGCAATGGAACCACGAAATGTGAGATTGGGACTTTCTGCAGATGGATTTCAACCATTTGGTCAGTCGGGACAACAATATTCATCTTGGCCAGTTATATTAACACCGTACAATTTACCACCATGGATGTGCATGAAAGATGAATTTATGTTTCTTACCGTGCTTATTCCTGGTCCAGCCAATCCAAAAGATAAGATAGATGTTTTCTTGCAACCTCTAATTGCCGAGCTTAATGAATTATGGAATGTAGGGTCGGTTACTTATGATATTGCAAGTAAAACTAATTTTACATTGCATGCGGCCTTATTATGGACGATCAATGATTTTCCAGCATACTCAATGTTGTCGGGATGGAGCATGGCTGGTAAATTAGCATGCCCACATTGCATGACAGAGTCCGATGTATTTTCATTGCCTTGCAGTGGGAAGGTATCTTGGTTTGATAATCATCGTAAATTTCTACCACTGGATCACCCTTTTAGGCGAAATAAGAAAAATTTTCTAAAGAATGTTGTAGTCAGAAAACCTCCCCCAGCAGTCCATACTTCAGGTGAAGAAATCATTGAACAAATAGATAGTTATGGATTCCTCCCAGTATCTCAGCCTAATTCTGATGAGATAAATAAGTATCTTGTGAGGATGTGCAAGTGTGGTTGGAAGAAAAGGACCATACATAAAGTAAGTTAACTTCTCTAATCAAGCTTTTATTTCGTTGTAGTTAATTGCTTGATATCCTAATTTTCTTATAATTACCTTTTTTCAAAGCTTGTATGAGCAACAATTACATCTTCAAAATCCATCAATGACTGCAAGTGAGGTTGCTGAAAAGTTAGAGACCGAATTTGCATTATGGTTTCAAATATATGTGAGTTAGAGAAATTTTCATAATTCTTTATTAAAATAAATTCGGTCCTAATTTTTCGTATTACTATTTTGATAGGTGAAAGACCGAAGAATATCTAATGTACAAGATGATAGAATATTGAATCTTGCATCTGGACCCCTACGCCAAATAATGGTCTATTCGGGTTACTATGTTAATGGTCTCAAATTCCATGTGAGACAACGAGATTCGCAGAGATTAACTTTTAATTCTGGTGTCTGCGTTAAAGGATCTATCGACACCAATAACACTGAGTTTGATTACTATGGTAGACTTGAGGAAATTATAGAGGTTGAGTATCCTGCATTACCGATAAAAAGGTGTGTGTTGTTCAAATGTTCATGGTATGATCCAACCCCAAGAACAGGTACCAGAATACATCCAAATTATAATTTAGTAGAGGTTAATGCAAACAGAAGGTTCAATAAGTTTGAACCTTTCATTTTTGTAATACAAGCGGGTCAGGTGGTTTATCTTGAATATCCTACGAAGAGAAGAAGAGCTAGTGAATGGTTGTCTGTTTGTCGATTGAAGTCTCGTTCTACCATAGAAATGCCGAACACTATTGCTGCTCAAAACCATGATGCATTTCAGAATGACGAAGTAGAGAGACATTCGGTTGATTCACAAATCCAATCTACATCACAATTACTTGTAGATGGTAATGCCACTGACGAGGAGATAGATGATGGAGAGAAATCCAGCAGTGAGGATTTTGTTGAACTAACAGAATCTAGCGACGATGACTTACAAACTGTTAATGTTGAGTAGAAATGCTTCCAGAGTCTAGGATTGATTAAATTTTAGCATTATTATTCATCTAGTAAGTTATGCTTTAATCATGTTTTGTTGCTTATTTATCATGTTATTAAAGACTTATTATGATGTGCTGTAATATGTTTTTGTAGATATAAGGTATCATGGCAGATCTTCCAGCACCACTCCGTGGATCCACCGTACTTAGGGTTGTTGGAGAGTCGTAAGTATTTTTTTTATTATTAGTAATTCAAGTTCTTTATTTATAACATATATCTTATGTCTTAATACTGCTTATATGTAGGTTTACTCCCGACGGCCATCGAGTATCCACATATATCACACGGAAATTTAAGGAAAGAGTCTGCATATCTGGGACTACATGGAGACATGTAGATGCTGGAACTAAGGATTTCTATTATCAAGAATTTGTGGTAAGTAAATTGAATGTGTACATTATATTTATCCTTTAATATTCTAAAATTTTATTTTAAATTGCAGAAAAAATATACATGGGAGGAGGGGCACGAGGTAGAATTTGCAAAAACTTGGAATATTTATTGTGCCAAGTTGTACAAAGACCTATTATACTATGTGAGAAAGGATGGCACACGACCTGCTTATGTATCCGACGAGATTTGGAGTGCATGGACGGCCACTTGGTCTGCAGAAAGATGGCAAACAAAGGCTCTAAAAGCTCGAGCGAATAGGAATACAGAGCCAGGTGGCCCGAGTACCGGATATGCTCGGCATACATCAGAATCTCGATCCATTGTTGAGCACGCTATGGATCTGGTAATTTTAATTTAAAGTTATATAAATTAAATTTTTATTTATTAATGAACTTGTATAATTTTAGTCAAATTTATTTGTACATGCAGGAGCGTTCTTTAGAAAGACAACCCACTTGCTTGGAGATCTTTCTCAAAACTCACCAGAGAAAGGATGACACATATATTGATGATCGATCAAAGAACATTGGGGTTTGAATTATTAACTTGCAATTTATATTTAATCTTTAATAATGATTAATTAGCTTTAATAATTGTGTATAATATATAAATTATATATTTTTTCTACACAGGATGAAATGACAAGCAGGGTTGCTCAGGCATCTCAGCCACCAGTAGAGGGAGGGGAGTCACAGGATCTATCCACCCAGGAAATAAATGAAATTTATTATGATGTTGTGGGTGGAAGGACAAAGAACTCCTCCCTCTACGGCCTTGGTTCCTGTGCCAAGGTGGTATTTGATCGCTGAGGACTCCTAGGGGCCGTGCGAGTTCCTCTTCTTCTTCTTCCGAGGTGGAGTCATTAAGAAAAGAAAACCAAGACTTGAAGACTCGGATGACTACCATGGATCAGAAGTGGGAGAAGAAGTGGGCTGCACAGAGCGTGCATTGGCCCAGATGCAAGCAATCATTGCACGATGGGACCCATCACAGCAGCCCAGTCGAGGAGACCCCGGACCCATCAGACCCAGACCCTGCTGATGATTAGATTTTGTTGAGGTATGTTTAACTATAACTTGATTTTTTTAGAAATTCATTAAGTCAAATATATTTATTGTATTGAGATATTATTAGAGGTTTATCTTAAAGTGTTTTACATTTTTCAGGAGTTCATACTGATACATTCACCATCACCACTAATATTGGTTATCCAAAATATAATCCAGGTATTTTTTTTACAAGTAAAATTAGTTATATATAACAATGTTTGAGTTATATTATATTTGCATCGATTTATTCTAATCATAATATATTGTATTTGACTTTTACAGGATTATATTCGGATATATGTATAAGTGATGTATCATGGTATGTATTTTGGATATTTTGTATTTGTTGTTCACTTGTATATTTTTAGATATTTTTGATTGTGAGAACTTGATACTTAGATTTTATTATAGTTTGGAGATTTTCTATTTGTCGTTCAGTTATGTTTATATATTTGTTGTGTGTTGTATTTTGGAGATTGTGGATTGATTTATATTGTGATCTTGTTGTTGTATGTTGTGAATATATTGTGTGGATTGTGTTTGTGATACCATCGCCTGTGATGGTTTGTATTTGTATTAAATTTGTATAAGGGAAACTAGCAAAACAAGGGCAGGATTTCAAAATTTTTCCAGGTTTTTACCGACGGAAACTAAAATTCCGTCGGTATATTATCGAAAAGTACAGTGGTTTTTTCGATATATTACCGACGGAATTATATTTCCGTCGGTAAACCCCGACGGAATTACGGATTCCGTCGGAGAATACCGACGGAAACAAGTATTCCGTCGGGGTATACCGACGGAATATTTTATTCCGTCGGTGTTCTCCGACGGAATCCGTAATTCCGTCGGGGTTTACCGACGGAAACTATAATTCCGTCGGTAATCCCCGACGGAATAAAAGATTCCGTCGGTAAGTTCCGTTTAGCGCCGTTTGACTTTTTACCGACGGGTAAGAAAGTCAGTTGGTAATATACCGACTGAATAGATAATTCCGTCGGTAACTACCGACGGATTTACTTTTCCGTCGGTAAAGTGAATGCCGACCAAAATACTTCCGATATCATAAATTCCGTCGGTATTCCGTCGGTAATGTCATATACCGACGGAATACCGACGGAAAATTCAGTCGGTAATAATGGTATTTTTTGTAGTGATGGAGATTAATGAAACATTAGTAGAATTAATCTCAAAATTCATTCAATTTCAAAAATTGAATTAAAAAAATGAAGAGTTTCAAAATGACCTTAATGGAGTGTTAATGCTCATTAAGTCTCATTAAGTGAGTTAATGCTCATTAAGTATTTTCATTAGATGAAGTACAAAAGACATTTTTCTCTCATTTTTGTGGAGGAATTTCATTCTTCTTCCTCTCCTCTATTTCTTTGGCTGAAACTCCTTAGAGGGTTGCTAGCACAACCTTGAGTGTTGGTCTTCTCCATTCTCTTGTTTTCGTGTGGATATCGAAAGAGGCACATACACATGATCGTGCTGAGATCCTAACTGTCGGGAGATCGAGCATATGCATCAAAGGTATAACACCCTATTATCATGAAACTTAGTATATGTATTTGTATTTCCCTTTGCATGGATCTTCTGAAAAGGAACTAGAAGTTTTTCGCTGTGCTTTCGCGTGTTTAGTGCCTTAGTTACTTACAGTGGTATCAGAGCCACTTGCGAAAGCATATACTAAGCTGTTAGATTTTTTATATATGATATAGAAATTGCATGATAGGTTTATTATGATTTTCATGTTTATGAGTTTTCTGTTGGGAAAGAAACAATGAGTATATGAACAAACTAAAGGATATAACATCTTTATACTAGTTATGAATGAGTGTTATAACCTATTCGTTTGATAGAAATATACTTCCAAGGTTTCGGCCAATAGAAGTTGTGAACAGCAAGGTGATCATGACCAAAGTGTTGTGAACAACATGGTCTCTCAGTTTTTGTTGGTAGTATGGTCTCGGGTATGGCAGCAACTCATACAATGAGTATGCAAAATAATTTTTCGCCGGGGGTACTGCCCCCTCAACCCCACAAGGGGCGCTTCCCCCTTGACCCTGCCCGCTAATTGGCTAGCGGGACCGCCGTGGCATTGCGGCTCATAATTAGTTGTTTATAATATATATATATATATATATATATATATATATATATATATATATATATATATATATATATATATATATATATATATATATATATATATGACATGGTGCATGGTTATGGCCTTTTAATCCAATATAATTGGATATGTGTGTGTGATGTTGTAATTTATAATACGACTTACGTGTCGTGCCTTCATCTTTTATCACTCTTGTTGTAAATTTAGACTACCTTCGAATGTAACTCGAGGTTTCTTTAGATTTTGTAATGTACAATTAGAGAATAATTAATCTACTAGACGATGGTGGAAAAGGAAGGATAATAACACACGACGACTAAGGAACCACTTGGAGAAGATGCTTAGACCTAGGTTGACTTTTCGATCTTCTCATTGGCTTGACAAGATCATAGTTTATGGGGCCATAACCATATCACATTTAGTTAAGCATATATGTTGATGTGTGCCATGATTGTATGTGATACATGTTTAGTTTAACAATAATTAGATCCTTTTAATATATGTCTACCAAAGTTTAGTACTCACTTCTAGCTCGATCAATTGTAGTCAGGTTTTGCCAAAGCAAAGTGACTTAATTTATCTTGCTAGAGTGCGATAGGACAATTGTGATGTCCGATTATTAAACTTTAGGTCTAACTTAACTAAGTTATATCAATTAGATTGAGAACTTAGAGACATATCCCATATGATGAAATTCAAATTATACTAGTCTTGGGCGATTAGCCAAAGCTAATTCAAGATGAGCTATAATATAGATTTCATAAGATGGGCAAATGAACAAATAGCCTTGTTCACTGAATGATACAAGAGTTACATAGGATGTAATTGATAAACGTTACCTACCTAAGTTATACTAAGTCTTGGGCGATTAGCCAAAGCTAACTCAAGATGAGGTATAACATGGATCTTGTCCCACATGAATGTCATCACAATTGGATTTGGAGCTAGTAGTGTGGGTAAACCCACATCCATGACTTGTTCCTACCAAGCGTTACAATTTAGTGGGAGAATCATTTAATTAAAGTCCTAATTAAATTATCTAAATATGATACTTATTTCTGTATTTTATTGTTGTAGATTACCATGTCGTTAAATACGTTGAATACTCTCTCTCTCTGTGATCTGTTCTTAATAAGGACAAGCTCAATGGAGCTAATTTCCTGGATTGGTATAGAAACTTGAGAATAGTTCTCAAGAAAGAAAGAAAACTGTACGTCCTAGAGCAACCCATTCCTGAAGCACCCTCCACTGCTACCACTAGAGCTGATAAGGATACTTATAAGAAGCATCAAGATGATGCATTAGATGTATCATGCCTAATGCTCGCCACCATCAACTCTAAGCTTTAGAAGTAACATGAGAACATGGATGCTTATGATATGGTTGAACATCTTAGACAACTATATCAAGGATAAGCAAGGCATGAGAGATTTGAGATCTCTAAGGCATTGTTTCAATGCAGAATACAAGAAGGAAGTCCCGTAGGGCCTTATGTGCTCAAAATGATTGAGTATATGGAGAATTTACAAAGGTTGGGATTTCCACTAGGCTAAGAATTGGCTACTAACCTTATTCTGTAGTTGTTGCCTGACAGTTACAGTCAATTTGTCATGAACTACAACATGAATGACATTGACAAATCATTGCTAGAGATGTTGAGCATGTTGAGAACTGCTAAACTCAATCTTAAGAAGGTAAAGCCTAGTACCATTTTGATGGTGCAAAAGGGTAAAGGTAAATGGAAGCCTAAAGGTAAGGGTAAGACCCAAACCAAAGGCAAGGGCAAGACTCATGTACTGAAATCTAAAGGTCGGGTTGCTAAGGAAGGAACTTGCTTCCACTGCGGTGAGATCAAACACTGGAAGAGGAACTGTAAGATGTACCTAGAGGAACTAAAAAGGAAGAAAAGTGAGACTTCTACCTTAGGTATATGTGTTATAAAAGTCAATCTATCTATTTCTTCTTCTTAGCTATCTAATGTACAAAAACTAAGAAATAGTAGAGCATTGATGGAGGGCGAAGTTAACCTACGAGTAGACAATGGTGCAAGAGTTACTGTTGTTGTTGTAGGAACATATTCCTTATCTTTGTTCACTAGACTTGTTTTAGAACTAGAAGAGTGTTTTTATGTGCCTGCTTTCACCAAAAACATAATCTCTATTTCTTATTTAGAAAGAAGGGGTTTTCAATTATAATAAAGGACAAATGTTGTTCTATTTATTTAAATGATATGTTTTATTGTAATGTACCTCTGCTAAATGAACTCTATGTTCTAGACTTTAAAAACTCAATCTATAACATAAATACCAAATTGTTCAAGTCAAATGATCTGAACTAAACATATCTCTGGCATTGTCGCTTAGGTCACATAAATGAGAGTCGTATATCCCAACTCCATAAGGATGAACTTTTGGACTCATTTGATTTTGAATCATATGAGGTATGTGAATCTTGTCTTCAAGGTAAGATGACAAAGACTCCATTTAATGGACATAGTGAAAGGACTAATGATTTGTTAGAACTTATACATACTAATGTATGTGGCCCTTTTAGAATAGCAGCCAGAGGAGACTATCATTACTTCATTACCTTTATTGATGATTTCAGTAGGTATGACTACGTGTATCTGATGAGACATAAGTCAGAATCCTTTGAAAAGTTCAAAGACTTCAAGAATGAAGTACAAAACCAACTTGGAAAGAGTATTAAAATCCTTTGATCAGATTGAGGTGGTGAATACCTTAGCTAAGAGTTTCATGACCATCTGATTGAGTGTGGGATCACATCTCAACTCACTCCTCCTGGAACACCACAATGGAATGGTGTATCAGAAAGGAGAAATCATACTTTATTAGATATGGTACGATCGATGATGAGTCAAACATATCTTCCTACTTCCTTCTGAGGGCATGCTCTAAAGACAGCCGATTTCACAATTAATCGCATTCCATCTAAGGTCGTCATAAAGACACCATATACAATATAGACTGGGAAGAGTCCCAAGATGTCTTTCATGAAGATATGGAGTTATGAGGCTTACGTTCGATGATAAGTCTTAGATAAATAGGAACCCAAATCAAATAAGTGTTATTTTGTAGGATATCCCAAGGAAATAAAGGGATACTACTTTTATAATCCCACACAAGGTAAAGTGGTTGTTGCTAGAAATGGCGTTGATATGGGTTAGGTTTTATGGGTCTCCAGATGAGGAAAGAAAAGGAAGAAAGAATCAAAGGAGGTAGGCCAATAACGACCGACACATACTTTCAGAACAAAGGTAGGCCAATATCGGTCGATACATGCCTGCCGTATGAAGGTAAGCCAATATTGGTCGGGACATACCTTCAGAGCAAAGATAGGCCAATATCGGTCGATACATGCCTGCCGTATGAAGGTAAGCCAATATTGGTCGGGACATACCTTTAGAGCAAAGATAGGTCAATATCGGTCGATACATACCTGCCGAATGAAGGTAAGCCAATATCGGTCAAGACATACCTTCAGAGCAAAGATAGACCAATATCGGTCGATACATGCCTGCCGACTGAAGGTAAGCCAATATTGGTCGGGACATACCTTCAGAGCAAAGATAGGCCAATATCGGTCGATACAGACCTGCCGAATGAAGATAAGCCAATATCGGTCGGGACATACCTTTAGAGCAAAGATAGGCCAATATCGGTCGAGACATGCCTGCCAGGCAATGGTAAGGCAATATCGACCGGTACATACTTTCAGACAAAGATGGGCTAATATCAGTCGAGACATGCCTGCCAGGCAATGGTAAGGCAATATCGACCGAGACATACTTTTAGAATAAAGACAGATTAATATCGATCGGGAATACTGTTTCAAGTGGAGAACCAACACAGGTCATTCAATCAATACCTTAGAAACATGTTGAATAAAATGCAGCTTATTATTATTTTTAACATAACAGGGATACAAATAGAAGCCGCATGAGGAAGGATCATAAATGAATATGACAAATAAAATAATTCATGTTATATATCTCGGCGGGAAATATGCTTTCAGTTGTCTCGCAGGTGCTAAACGACAAAGAAGGTACATCTGGGGTACAAAAAAGATTCTTTAAAAATTATCTTCCGCAAGTACGCAGCTGACGTCATCTCATAACGAACTCTAACAAACCGGGGTCCACTTCATGGCTACGGAGGTTATATGAAGTGGTATAAAAGGGGGAATCCTCTCCGTTGGCTGGGTAAGTTCACATCATTGTGTACTTTCACAACCCTAATTTTCTGGCTACTGTTCATCTTCTTTCTTCTTCCTTCCTTAACATCAAGAGAGATCACTAACTTGAGCGTCGGAGGGCCTAGCCAGGGATTCCCACCCCGGTCTTAGGTCATTGACGATAGCGTTGGTTGGTCTCTTGTGCACAGGGAGCCTCGGGAGCTTGGGAGTTCAACTTTCTCCTATCTGGACGGGGATTTCTTCCTACTTATCAGATTTCCTTCGGTGACTCTGGTTTTCTTCCGATCCGCTTTGGGTTTCTCGGGTCGAGGTTCTACCGGCATTATTCTTCATCAGTACGGTGGGTTTCCTTCTTCCGGATCTCCTTCATGGTCAGCTTCTCAGACAGGATCAAATTTGGCGCCGTCTGTGGGAACTTCGCCTGAATCTGAGACTGCGTGATGGAAGAGGCTGGGAAGTCGAACCTACTTACTATCAGTCACGAGGATTTGGATCTCCTCATTAATTCTCATGTTCAGAAAGACCTACAACAACAGCAGCAACAACTGCAAGCTCATACTGGGGCCACTCTGCCGACGACTCATCATTCGGCGATATCAACTACTGAGCCTCGGAAAGGAAAGGAGATAGAAGAAGAAGAAAATTTGTATTTTCATCCAGCTACTGTTTCTCCAACCAGGCGTCCACGAGCTTTCCTTCGCACTCCCTTAGATCCAGGGGGTAAGAAGCCTGTGTTCCAAGAGTCCTCTGGCGAGGTACCGGACAGAGAGAAGCGTAAAGTCAAAATGATAACTAGTGATAGTTCACCAGAAAAGGTCATCTCCCCATTTTCACAAAGTGTATTAGATGACCCACTTCCTAAGCGATATCAGAATCTTCAAATTGGAGAATATACCGGAACCACAGATCCGAAAGATCACTTGTTGAAATTTGAGAATGTAGTCTTGTTGCAACAATTCTCTGATGGGGTGAAGTGTCGGATGTTCTTCACTACTCTTGGAGGAGCAGCACAACGCTGGTTCAAAAGATTACCTGAAAAGTCTATTCGAAAATTTAAAGATTTCAAGAAAGTCTTTCTACATCATTTCTCCAGCAACAAAAGGTATCATAAGACCCCGTGGAGCCTATTCTCAATTAAGCAGCCATCTAAAGAATCTATCCGGGCATATATTAAAAGGTTCAATCAGGTAGCTATAGATGTACCTAATGCTACTACTGAAATATTAGCTACTGAGTTCATTAACGTAGAAGAAGCCCAAGCTGCTCGTAGGAAAGAAGGTGTTCCCTCTTCTCCTACTCATGCTAAGGAGAAAGCTCCGACCCCAGTACCCCCACCAAGAGGGCCTAGAATAACTCATCCACCTCATCGACAACCAGATTATCGTCCACAAGCTGTACAGCATGTAGAGATGCAGCCGGAGGCACCAAGGAGATGGTGCACTTATCATAAAACTAGCAGTCATCACATTGATGACTGTTTTGTTTTGAGAAATAGACGAGTCAATAAAGAGCGATATCAGAGACAGAACTATTACCGGCAATCGTACCCTAGGCAGCAGAGTCCGCTCAAGCCGGAATATCGCCCGGATGGAACCCGTCAAGAAGCAATACCGGTCCCGGCGGGTACTAGCCAAGTATCCGAGAAAGCACCTTCTAAAACCACAATAACCCGTCAGGAAGAGAATAGAAACAATGCTGCTAGGGGCAATATCAACATGATTACGGGCGGACCCACTGATGGGGATTCTAACAGAGCCAGAAAAGCACATGCCCGAAGATTGGAGATTCATGCAGTAGGGTGCAGCATGGAAAGAGCGGCCGGTCCTGAAATAAGCTTCGGGCTCAAAGATCTGGAGGGGGTAGAGATACCTCATGATGATGCATTAATCATCAAAGCTGTGATAGCTAACTACGTCATTGCTCGTACCTTCATAGACACGGGCAGCTCTGTCAACATTATATTCAAAAAGGCTTTTGATCAGCTGCAAATTGATCCAAGGGAACTTCAACCGATTGCAACTCCTCTGTATGGATTCACAGGCAATGAAGTGCAACCTCTGGGGCAAATAAAGTTGGCCATTTCTCTGGGGGAGGAACCCCTGATGAGAACTAGGAGATCTTATTTTATGGTGGTAGATGCTCCATCTTCTTATAATGTGATATTGGGTCGGCCAGCCCTGAATGAGTTCAGGGCGGTCGTTTCTACTTTCTGTCAGAAGATTAAGTTTCCTGTGGAGGATCAGGTCGGAGAAGTACGGGGCGATCAAAAGACAGCCCGGAAATGTTATGTAGAAATCATTCGGACTGAGGCTAACACCGCCCGGAAAATTCAAAGAATGGAAGTTAATGCCATTCGGGAAAAGCAGCCCGTCCTGGTTTATGAAGAAAAGGAAGAAGTTCAGATCCAGACCGAGCGGCCAGAAGCTACCACCTATGTTGCAATCGACCTTGATCCTGATCTTAAAGCTAAGTTGGTGCAATGTTTGAAGAAGAATAATGATGTGTTTGCCTGGACTCCCAAAGAAGTTTCGGGTATTTCTCCTGCTGTCATGGAACATTCCTTGCATGTCTTCCCGGATGCCCGCCCAGTCATGCAAAGAAAGAGGAGTTTTAGTGCGGAACAGAATCAGATTATCAAGGAAGAAATAGCCAAGCTTATGGAGGCCGAATACATCAGGGAAGTTCAATTCCCAAGCTGGTTGGCCAATGTGGTATTAGTCTCTAAACCCGGGAATAAATGGCGAGTGTGCATTGACTTTCGGGATCTCAACAAAGCTTGCCCAAAGGACTATTATCCACTACCCAGAATTGATCAACTGGTTGACTCCACTGCCGGATGCGAATATATCTCTATGTTGGATGTGTATCAAGGTTATCATCAAGTCCCCTTGGCCAAAGAAGATCAAGAAAAGGTTAGTTTTATAACATCTGAAGGCACTTATTGTTATAATGTTATGCCCTTTGGACTAAAAAATGCAGGAGCAACCTATCAGAGGCTTATGAATAAGGTCTTTCAGAAGCAGATTGGTAGGAATATGGAAGTATATGTTGATAATATCTTAATTAAGTCTCTTCAAGCTACTGATCTGTGCAGGGATGTGGAAGAAACTTGCAAGACATTAAGACAGTATGGGCTCAAATTAAATCCAAACAAATGCTTGTTTGGCGCGAAGGGAGGAAAATTCTTGGGATATATGGTGTCCGAGAGGGGGATAGAAGCCAACCCGAGCAAAGTCAAGGCACTACAGAACATGGAGCCACCTACAACATGAGGGAAGCTCAAAGAATGACAGGCTGAATCACAGCCTTGTCTAGATTTATTTCTAGATCAGCCGATCGTAGTTTCCATTTCTTTAAAATACTCAGAAAGGCTAATAAGTTTAAATGGAATGAAGAATGTGGTAAGACTTTCCAAGAATTGAAAGATTATTTGGCTACCCTCCCTGTATTGGCTAAACCTATAGCAGGAGAAACTCTGTGGGTGTATTTGTCGGCTAATGAAAATACCGTGGGTTCAGTATTAGTCAGGCAGGAAGGAAAAGAGAAACAACCTATATATTTTTCTAGTCATTTATTAAAGGGAGCTGAGTGTAGATACACTACACTAGAAAAATTAGCTTATGCTCTAATATTGACTGCTCGGAGGTTGCGCCCATATTTCTTAGCACATGAGATTATTGTCTTAACCAATAGCACTCTTGGACGGGTATTACTCAACCCCGAGGCGTCGGGACGCTTAATTAAATGGACAACCGAGCTTGGGGAATATGACATTCAATATCAACCCCGCTCAACCATCAAGGCGCAAGCTCTAGCAGATTTCATCATAGAGGTTCAAGGCCCAGAAGAAGAAGATACCTGGAAGGTTTATGTGGATGGCTCTGCAACTAGACAGGGTAGTGGAATTGGTATTCTCCTTATATCCCCGAAAGAAGATAGACTCTAACTTTCCATCAGGTTGAACTATAGAGCTACCAACAATGAGGCAGAATATGAAGCTTTAATAGCTGGCTTACAAGCTGCTCGGCTTGTAGGGGCAGCTCGAGTCCTTATATATTCTGATTCTCAGCTAGCAGCTCAACAATTATCAGGTAATTTTGAAATCAATAATGACAGGCTTAAGTTATATGCTGAAGCATTCGATAAGTTGAAGTCTCAATTCCAAGACGTAAACATACAAAAAATTCCTCGATCTGAGAATCAGGTGGCAGATGAATTAGCTAAACTAGCCTCTGCTGTAGTGCCATGGAGTCTTGATCGACCAGTGGAACAGACTCTGTTAATTTCCTGTATTGAGAGACAAACCGATATAGAAATTCAGGGTGATTGGCGAACTCAAATCATATTATATTTACAGCAAGGTCTTCTTCCGAAAGATACAGAATAAGCCAGGGTATTCAAGAAACGAGCTGCTCAATATACTATGGTGGGGGAGCAATTATATAAAAGGGCTTTTTCCAGACCCTTGCTCAAGTGTGTGGGCATAGAAGATACACAATTTATTTTACAGGAGGTGCATCAAGGTTCTTGTGGTAGTCATATAGGAGGAAGATCTTTGGCTCGTAAAATCCTCTTAGCGGGATATTTCTGGCCTACTCTACATGAAGATGCCGCTAAACTGGTAAGAACTTGTATTTCTTGTCAAAAGCATCAGAATATATTACATCACCCTACCCAGTTATTGAGAACCTCTATAGTCTCGTGTCCCTTTGATCAGTGGGGTATGGACATAGTGGGTCAATTTCCTATGGCTGCTGCACAGAGGAGGTTCTTGTTGGTGGCTGTGGATTATTTCTCTAAATGGGAGGAGGCAGAACCACTTGCTAGGATTACAGAAGACGCGGTCATTAAATTCTTATGGAAAAATATAATCTGCAGGTTCGGCATTCCTCATAAGTTGGTCTCTGATAATGGAAGGTAGTTTCAAGGCGATAGAATCCTAGACTGGTGTCAAAGTTATGGGATTACCCAGGCCTTCACCTCTGTAGCTTACCCGCAGAGCAATGGTCAAGGAGAAGTAACTAATAGGGAGATTATTAGAGGACTGAAAACTAAGCTAGATCATGTCGGAGGTAGCTGGGTAGACGAGTTACCCAGTGTTCTCTGGGCATATAGTACTACACCTCGTGAAGCTACAGGAATCACTCCTTTCCAGTTAGTCTATGGAGGAGAAGCAGTAATCCCCATTGAGGTAGGAGTAGAGTCTGACAGAAGACAATTGTATGATGAGGATAATAGAGATCGACGACTTATGGAGCTGGACCTGATCGAGGAAATAAGAGATAAAGCTGCTACTCGTCTTATATCTTATCGACAGCGGATGAGACAGAATTATAACAAAAGAGTCATCCCCAGATTCTTCCAAGTAGGGGATTTGGTTTGGAAACGAGTTAAGCCTGTGGGAGATGTCAGTAAGTTGGCACCACAATGGGGAGGGCCTTATAAAGTGATAGAAAAGCTCGCGTCAGGCTCATACTATCTCCAAGATGCCGAAGGAAGAATGTTGGAACGCCCTTGGAGCGCTAATAATTTGCAACCCTATCGAGCCTGATTTGATCCTACTGCTTTAAATATGTTCACAGTGGTGAATTGAGATACTTGCAGTTTATGTACTTTGTTTCTTTTGATGAAAGCCAAGCAAGATAAATATTGACACAGGAAATAAAAATGGTTCATACAAATTGATAAGTATCAAGAGAAGCCTCCTTTCTATTTTTCAAGCAGTAAAATAAGGGGAAATCCTAAAGGCCTATTCAGCTCCCCTCAAGGAATTACGAGCCAACATGAGGTTAGTCTAAATATTATACTTTCGTATAAACCAAAGTCGATCGGAAAAATTCTATGAAGTAACCCGGACGGGACTTCATAGGAAGAACCGGAGACTATAAACCAAAGTGGATCGGGAAAATTCTATGAAGTAACCCGGACGGGACTTCATAGGAGAAACCGGAGACTATAAACCAGTATAAATCAAAGTCGATCAGAAAAATTCTATGAAGTAACCCGGACGGGACTTCATAGGAAGAACCGGAGACTATAAACCAAAGTCGATCGGGAAATTCTATGAAGTAACCCGGACGAGTCTTCATAGGAAGAACCGGAGACTCTAAACTATTCCAGAGAAAAAGTCGATCGGGAAATTCTATGAAGTAACCCGGACGGGTCTTCATAGGAAGAACTGGAGACTCTAAACTATTCCAGAGAAAAAGTCGATCGGAAAACCCTATGAAGTAACTCGGACGGGTCTTCATAGGAGAAACCGGAGACTATAAACCAAGATAAAGCAAAAGTCGATCGGGAAATTCTATGAAGTAATTCGGTCGGGTCTTCATAGGAGGAACCAGAGACTATAAACCAGAGGCAATCGGGAAATTCTATGAAATACATCAGGCAGGTTTTCACAGAAGAAATCAGAGATTTCAAACTAGCGCAAGGCATAATTAATCAGGGAATCTCCTGGCTTCGAAGCCTAATTAAGCAAGAATTGAGAAGGGATTCTATACGGGAGCTCAGATATATGAAAGTCTTTATTCAAAATCCGTCTGGGATATTATACTCAGCCTGAAGATCAATAATTTTATACAATTCCGTATCCAGTCTCAACTAAGATCATTCATCCTCGGGGAGATACAAAGCATACCGGATGTTACTTAAGGAAGAATCCATCAAGACAAGGCTTAACTCTGAAAGATGAACAAGGGATTTTAAAATAAAGTTTATATTTAGCAATCAAAAGCATTTCAGGAAGGGGTATTCTTAAACTAGCATAAAGGAGAAGCAAGTAAGTGTTAAAGTTTTCTTACACCTTGCAAGTACTTAATTACTCAGTATCAACTGCACTTTTTCCCACTGTCGGTTCTTACTTTACAAGTTTTTATGAATAATTTCCTTAAACATTTGGAAAAGGGCCTTTCAAATCTGAGGGTAGTTCTTCATTAAGCCTGCGGCGATTTATGAAAGAAAGGGGAGGTTCCCTGGGTAGATATCCACCCTCTTTTAGCTATTGGAGAACTCCCGATACGGAATGATTTAGCGCACCCACTATCCTGCGAACAAATTCCCGGGCAAATGCTGGGGACTATAAGTAAGCTTGCAGCCATTCTTCCCACCGACTCTTTTCCTGCTCCTTATAATTCTGGAAATCAGCTTGCAGTTTTGTGTTTTGTTCTTTTAAAACATCCTTCTCCGATCTTAGTTGTTCCAATTCCTTCTGGAGCAGTGATAATTCGTTATCTTGAGCTTTCCTCAGCTCTTGTTCCTGTAGAATAGTGAAATCATGAGAAGCCAGGTCCTGAGCTTGGTCAGAAAGACAGGCATTATGAAGCTTCTCTACTTTCTCTAAGATAAGACTTTTCTGAGAAGCATCTAAGAGAGCTTTCTCTTTTAAAGCGATCTCCAATCGAAGACCGGAATGCAGTCAATCCACCTGTAATTCTAAGGTTTTTCTAGCCAGCTCTTTGTCTTTTAATAGTTGCTGGCATTCTTCCAACTCTTGTTTTAGGATCCCCAACTGTTGATCCTGTAAGGCCACCTTCTCTTGTAATTGAGGCAGGTCACTAGTAGAAGAAGGAGGCGCGACCCTCAATGTTTCCAATTGAGTTTTTAACTTCTGGTTCTCCTGATCTTTAGCTACGAGTAGCTGGTCAATTTGTAAACTTGAGGCAAGTAACTAAACAAAAAGGCAAGGTAATTAGGAATCATTAGACAAAATTGATAGCATATAACCAGAAATGCTTACCGCTATTGCCTGGCGACTATGACGATCAGCTCGATGAGGAAGACTGAGGCCCCTTAGCTGCTCTTGACCTTGTGACCAAGATTCAGCTAATAAGTCCTGTAGTTGTAACGAGCCATAGCTAGACGGTTCAGAGGGTCGTCCCAATTGAGAAGGAATGGAGGACACAGGAGGTAGAGAAGAAGAAGAAGACGCAATAGGAGGAAAAGCAGAAACAAGAGGAGCAGAAAAAGAAGTAGATGGAATCGATGGTAAGACAGGGGAGGGGGATTCAACAGCTGAAGGACTAATATTTGGAGAAGATCTCCGACAAGGCGTCCGTTTAGCTCGAGACCTAGAGGCCAAGGGGGGCAAGGCCAATGCCAAAGGAGCAGAAAACGCAGGAGGAATATCATCCTTCTCAGGAGCAGAAATCGGGGAAGCTGAAATAATAGAAGAAGAAGGGATAAGCTGGCCAGGTCTCATCATCCTAAGAGCAGGATTAGAGATAAGATGAGTGGGAGCTGTCGGGGCCTTACCTCTCTCAAGAGAGATGGGTGCTGGGATAAGAGGAGTTTGCACAAAAGTACCAAAGAAGTCGCTAAAAGGAGAAGTCTTAGTAAGATTTGGCTTCTGAACTAAGGTAACAAAAGGCTCTTCTTCTTCCTCTTCGGTAAGTGAGGCAGCCTCTGCCCGTCGTTCTTCCTCTGAAAGCAATCCCAGAGTAGAGGGATTAGGATCGGATCGGCGGGTATGTAACCATTTTTCCCCAAGGCTATTGATAAAAGACTTAGTCATAGCAGAATTTTTATACATGAAGGCTGGAAGAAGAGCATCAGCTGCAATATAGATAGCAAACACCATTATCAAAAAGGATACGCTAATTAGTACAGGCAAGACAAAATAATTATACCTACCAAAGGAACTGTCCAAGGGAGTGTCAATGTGGCATATCCCGAAAGGAAACATCAAACCCTCTTCGATCAGATGCGACAAACTGAACTTTGCCCCTCGCAGTTTAGGTAGAGCAGACGCGACAGAGGGATCATTGAGAAGACCATGAGTGTCAGGAAGCGGGGGTAGGTCATGTATCCATTGAATAGGAAATGGAGGAGGAGAGGGAAGACGCATATAAAAAAAAATTTTATACCATTCACCTTGAGGGGGAATGCGATTAAATAGAATGGCCTTGGGACGAGACTGAAACTTAAAAACACCAACATCTACCCGACGAGGGATGAAGAAGTGATGGAAAAGACGAGGAGACAGCAGGAAATCTAACAGTTTGGATACTCCAACGAAGCCTATTAGAATGGAAAAGGATTGAGGGACGAACTGGTTGAGCGGGATAGCAAAATAACGGCTAACCTCACAAAAGAAAGGGTGAAGGGGAAATCTGAAACGTTGCAAGACTTGGTCCCTGAAGATGGAGATGCATCCTAAGGGAGGAAGGTGAGGACCCTCATGAGGAGCAGGACGGATAATGTAAGAGGGAAAACCATAAGTTGCCTGTAAGTCCACTTCTTCTGTATCTATGAGGTTGGAAGAACACGAGAGGAACCACGCCGGAGAAGAAACCGCCATAGAGAGAAGGGGTTAAAAGAAAAGGAATTGAGAAGTGAAAAGATGAACAGAAGGAAGCAGAAGAAGACTCCGTAAACCCTTGTCCCTCTTCTAGTCCTGTGCTAAAACCTTTAAACAGAAGAGACGAAAGGGAAAAGGAGAATAAAAGGTGCTTAGAATGTCAGTCATCATAAATAGGTAATAATATCAGAGAATAAAATCAAGGGAAAGAGATGAAGTCAAATAAACTTCCTCGGAAAAGGTGTAAAGTTTCCTTAGAAGTAATTTTTGAAGAGACTTCATAAAGACAAAGCCAAAATTAGTATTATAAACATAGGCTCAAAGCATGGGTGTAGTATAATATAAGTTGAGCATCGGATATTGATCAATAGATGAAACTGAGTTAAATCGAACCATCCTGATAAATCGACCAGGACAAAAAGTAACCCAGATCCGTTGACTAAAGACTCAGTATAAGCCATCGCATAGGATGTGTAATGTTAATACCCATAAGACCTGACAAGGAGGTAAATCAGTCGATTAAGATAAATCGACCGATATCGGAAGTCTCATCGAAATATCGGGCGGTACTTATATATCGACCGGGTTATTGGAGAATTAGTCGTAGGGAAAGATTGAGCATGGATAAGCCAAGTGACATTTGGTACATTTACATGAAACCGACAAATTATCTAAAGATAAAGTAAGATTAGCAATCCAGAGATACCGTTCAGAACCACATAAGTTTGTCGGAGGATCATGGCAAAGTCTCGATCCCCCTTTTTTACAATAACTGGAAATTAAGTTAGAGTTAGTTTTGGGTACAAATCAGGAGGCCTTTCTTCAATAAGTCTGCGACGGTTCAGGAAATTGAGAGGAGGAACGCGCGCTAAGTAGCCCTCCTCTTCCAATTGTCGAATTGCTCCTTTGGCCCCTGCAGTAAAAGCAGACAAGATGGATCTCACAATCGGTCGGTTGAATTCATTAGACTCAATCATGGCAGTAGCTCGTTCTTTGTAACGAACATCTTCATGCTCCTTATAGACCACTAACGCCATCTGAGAGGTTTTCAATTCATTTTCCCTAGCAGCAACCTCGGCTTTGGTTAAATCAAGGGAACTGTTTAGAGATGCCACCTTGTTTTCTTTCAATTGCAAGGCCTTCAACTTCTCACTCAACTCTGCTTCATAATTATCTTTTTACTCGCCAAGTTTTGAGATCAACTCTTGATTGAGGTCCGTAACCAATTTGAATTGGGCTTCAAGACTCTCAATTTGAGTTTCAAGTTGCTTCTTGGCGGCAGTAGAAAATTCGACAGAAGACAGTTCGGTAACTTGCTGTTGCAGCTTTTTGTTCTCCGATTTCAATTTTTCGTTCTCAGTGTATAAGATGTGTAATAGTCGGGAGAAACCCATGTTCTCTAGCCACTGCTGGGAGCATATTCAAAACTGTGAGATAGTATTTCAGAAACAGAAAGCAGGAGTATATAATCATACCTTATTCCCTTTATGAGAAAAGCGGTCAATCGCTTCAGGGATGGAAAGCCCCTCAAAAAGGGGACGAACCTCATCCCAAGAATTAGCAAAAGAACCCCCCAGTAATATGGGGAGGACAGGAATGGTAGAAGAGCCAGCTGAGAAGGAAGAAGTAGGGATAGATGGTGGAGAAAAAACCATGTAAGAAGAAGGCGAAGAGGGTAAAGATCCTGAAGTCGGAATAGACAAAGGAAAAGTAAAAGAAACGTCACAAGAAGTACTAGTTTTAGGAAAAGGAGAGGTAGGAAAATTCAAGGAAGGATAAAGTTCTGCTAATGTGGGCTCATCGGAAAGAAGACCAGTTGACACAAAATCTTCTGAAGCTAGCTCATCAGCAGAAAGAATGAGCCTCCTTTTTGGAGGAGGAGCACTGGTTAGCTTGCATCCCGGACGCTTGCCCGTAGAAATTTCAGTTATGGGTTTATCAGAGCTACCAGGGGATGTAAGCTCAATAAGAGGAATAGAGGCAGATGGGGAGACAGCAACAGCTGCGGGAGACGGAATAGTGGAAGCAGGATCAGGGAGGATCTGCGCAGCAAGATCCCTAGAAGAACCTCCTGGAGCCTCATGAAGCCCCAACGAGCTAGGCACTTCGGCTAAAATAGTTGGCCCTTCACTTACAGGGGGAGGGGCAAGAGCAGCTAGGAATTCAGCCTCCTTAGCACGAAGTAGGTCCTCCTCCACGCGTAGTTCGTCATTGATCAAAGCATCATAGAAGTTCTCCACTGTATGAAAAGAAGAAACAGTTTAGGTAATTAAAAGCAGTAAAGAAGGGGTAAGATGTTACCTAAGGAAATGGGGGTATCGGGTTTGACGGGGCTTAAGCCAAATAGATACAGAAGTTCAACTTTCAACCATTTCGAAATAGAGAGTTGATGACCTAGTAGCTTCTCACAATAAACGGGAAAAGAGGGAAGCAGATGAAGCTCTCTAACATTGGGCAGAGGAGGTGAGAAGGATTTCCAAGCATGAGACCAAGGGATGGGTTCGGGAAACTTTAGGAAGAAAAAATGAGATTTCCAGGCCTTGAGAGACGATGACATATCACCAAAAAGAACCATTTTAGTTCGTGACTGGAACAAGAAAACACCAGGCTCAGAGAGTTTGGGGTAGGAAAACATGAAGAAATTCTGAGGAATAGGAGGAATGTCTCGAAAACGGAAAATCATGTAAGTGCCACATAGATAACGAAAAGCATTAGGTGCAAATTGTTGCAGGGGAATGTCGAAATATTGACTTATTTCAATCAAGAAAGAGGGGATAGGGAACCTTAAACCCCCTATCAACTGGTCCCTGAAGAAGGTTACACAGTTATCAGGAGGACGATGAGGACGATCAGTCGACCTTGGGATTATGATTCTATATTCTCGAGGAATTTCATATTGATGACGAATGGATAATCTAGCATTCTTATCAAAAGAGGAAGACATATGGATATACCAAGGAGCTATCGCTTCCACAGCCATGAACCGGAGTACAAAGTAACGGATTACTTACTGGGGACAATAAGGAGGATTGTCGAGAGGAAGCGAATACAAAGTTTTTCGGTCGCAGACGGCAGCAAGAGAGGAGCTTTAGAGGCGAAAACGAAGTAGAGAGGAAGATGAAGGGTTTAGGGTTCAGGAAATACACCACTGTGGACAAAATAGAATTCTTTTTACCACAGCGAACACTAAGGATCAAAAGGGCGAGTGGTTCACGCGACGTGGCGCCCAGCGAAGGTAAGTATCAGAACATCATAAAAAGAAGAGTATGTACATCGGATGGGACAGATCGGATCGCGAGGGGGTTGGTAGTGCCTCGAACATTCTCTCACCCGACGGAAAGCCAATCACCAATTAGAAAATTTTGAAAGAAGACGTGATCAACTGGGCCCAATAAAATAGAAAGGACAGAACTTTTTGACCGTACTCATGCTAAAGACAAAAATATTTTAGGGGTAATATTTTAGGAGAATGACAAATTTTAATTTGGTCGTACAGAATACAAATTAGTATTCATTGAAATAGCTTTATATTAACGGAAGTAATTATAGTTATGAATGTTTCAGTCAATGAGATAACACCCGTTGGTGTAAAAATATCGAATTGTGCCAACAGTTATGATAGTTTTAGCTGTGATGAATAGCACGTAGGATACCCGAAGAGATGATGAGTGCAACACAACATCTTGTAAATAATAGAGGGATTCAGTAAAAGCCTTTGATTAGATACAAAAAATTTGTCTTTACACTCAGAATCTGATCAAATACATAGCGTCACATTTTTTCAGGAACAACAAACCTTAAATAGATAACAAATATTACAAGCATAAACTCTTAGGGCACTCAGAAAATTTTAGTCCCACTGGATTCAAACTCACCATGGAGCGGAGATGGAAACAACCCACTTCGTCCGAGCTTGCCAAGACACATAAGAGGCAATATTTTGCCCTGGACGAAGAAAGCAACAAAAAACAAAAAAGCTCAAGGGCGACGAGACAGGGGAACATTGATTCATTCCATAATGGAAAAGTAAATGTAAAAACCACTTCCCCTCTCAAGCCGTATGAGCTCAGCGAGTGGAGCAATCAAGTTTAGCCCAAGGGTGACATGTGCTGTGCCCTTCACACAACACCCATGGGTCATTTGGCTGCCCCTCTATAAGTAGTAAAAATTTCTCTGAAGTTTCTTGGGTCCTTCAGAGCACCTACATCTTTGGATAGAAGATCTGAACTGTGAAGCTTCCTCTCTTAAGACGATCCCTTGAACCCCTGGAGTAGCCGGAGCAAAAATCCCAATAAACTCATATATAGATCTCACCTGGTCCAACAAAAGTTGCCTCCAAAAAGGAGGATCCACGACCATGGCCTTAGCAACAAAAAGTGGCAAGGAAGAAAAGGAACTGAGAGGGGTTGTGGGTGAAGAGAAGGTTGTAGCCCTATTTAAAGAAGAAAAAGGCTCACAGGATTGCTATACTTAATTTATTAAATCTGTGAGATCATTTCAAAATCTGGAGCAGAGTCACGGGTAGGAAAAGACAAGACCATACTTATGTCTAGTCAGTCGTCTACACCTCCTTCGACTAGACTTAAGGGGAAGGCTAGTGATATGGGTTAGGTTTTATGGGTCTCCAGATGAGGAAAGAAAAGGAAGAAAGAATCAAAGGAGGTAGGCCAATAACGGCCGACACATACTTTCAAAACAAAGGTAGGCCAATATCGGTCGATACATGCCTGCCATATGAAGGTAAGCCAATATTGGTCGGGACATACCTTCAGAGCAAAGATAGGCCAATATCGGTCGATACATGCCTGCCGTATGAAGGTAAGCCAATATTGGTCGGGACATACCTTCAGAGCAAAGATAGGCCAATATCGGTCGATAAAGACCTGCCGAATGAAGGTAAGCCAATATCTGTCAAGACATACCTTCAGAGCAAAGTTAGACCAATATCGGTCGATACATGCCTGCCGACTGAAGGTAAGCCAATATTGGTCGGGACATACCTTCAGAGCAAAGATAGGCCAATATCGGTCGATACAGACCTGCCGAATGAAGGTAAGCCAATATCGGTCGGGACATACCTTCAGAGCAAAGATAGGCCAATATCGGTCGAGACATGCCTGCCAAGCAATGGTAAGGCAATATCGACCGGTACATACTTTCAGACAAAGATAGGCTAATATCAGTCGAGACATGCCTGCCAAGCAATGGTAAGGCAATATCGACTGAGACATACTTTTAGAATAAAGACAGATTAATATCGATCGGGAATACTGTTTCAAGTGGAGAACCAACACAGGTCATTCAATCAATACCTTAGAAACATGTTGAATAAAATGCAGCTTATTATTATTTTTAACATAACAGGGATACAAATAGAAGCCGCATGAGGAAGGATCATAAATGAATATGACAAATAAAATAATTCATGTTATATATCTCGGCGGGAAATATGCTTTCAGTTGTCTCGCAGGTGCTAAACGATAAAGAAGGTACATCTGGGGTACAAAAAAGATTCCTTAAAAATTATCTTCCGCAAGTACGCAGCTGACGTCATCTCATAACGAACTCTAACAAACCAGGGTCCACTTCATGGCTACAGAGGTTATATGAAGTGGTATAAAAGGGGGAATCCTCTCCGTTGGCTGGGTAAGTTCACATCATTGTGTACTTTCACAACCCTAATTTTCTGGCTACTGTTCATCTTCTTTCTTCTTCCTTCCTTGACATCAAGAGAGATCACTAACTTGAGCGTCGAAGGGCCTAGCCAGGGATTCCCACCACGGTCTTAGGTCACTGACGATAGCGTTGGTTGGTCTCTTGTGCACAGGGAGCCTCGGGAGCTTGGGAGTTCGACTTTCTCCTATCTGGACGGGGATTTCTTCCTACTTATCAGATTTCCTTCGGTGACTCTGGTTTTCTTCCGATCCGCTTTGGGTTTCTCGGGTCGAGGTTCTACCGGCATTATTCTTCATCAGTACCGGTGGGTTTCCTTCTTCCAGATCTCCTTCACGGTCAGCTTCTCAGACAGGATCAGGCGTCTTTCTAGAAAGGGAATTTCTTTCTAAAAAAACTAGTGGGAGTGAAGTCGATCTTGAAGAAATTCAAGATACACAAACTAGCATCGAAGCCTTGAACAGGTACCACAAGATATTGTGGATCAAAATTTTGTTACACCGCAAGAAGTTATAGAGCAACAACCTGTTCAAGTAGCACAAGCTCTACACAGATCTGATAGGACCCATCGTCAACCTGAGAGACATTCTTTTCTCTTATCTAACAACGGTGATGTAGTGTTTTTTTGTCTCAATGAGCCTACATCTTATCAGGAAGCTATACGAGGCCTAGATTCTGAGAAATGACTAGAGGCCATGAGATCCGAAATGGAATCCATGTACACTAACCAAGTATAAACTTTGTTTGATCCACCTAAAGGGATTAAACCCATTGGGTGTAAGTGGATCTTCAAACTGAAGACTGACATGGATGGTCTTTTACATACCTATAAAGGTAGATTGGTGGCTCAAGGATTCAAGCAGATTCACGGTATAAACTATGATGAAACCTTTTCACCAATAGCGATGTTTAAGTCTATTCAGATTTTACTTGCTATTGTAGCTTACTATGATTATGAGATATGGCAGATGGATGTCAAAACCACATTTCTTAATGGAAATCTACTCGAGAATGTGTACATGACACAACCTGAGGGTTTTATCATTCCAGAGCATGCTGGAAAGGTATGTAAGTTGCAATGATCTATTTATGGATTAAAGCAAACTTCTAGAAGCTAGAATCTTTGATTCGATGATGCGATCAAAGCATTTAGTTTCATTAAGAATGAAGATGAACCTTGTGACTACAAAAAGGTTAGTGGGAGCACAGTCATCTTTCTCATATTGTATGTAGATGACATACTTCTCATTGAAAATGATATCCCTTCTCTTCAGTCAGTGAAGACTTAACTTGGGAATTGTTTCTCAATGAATGACTTAGGTGAAGTAGCCTACATTTTAGGCATCAAGATCTATAGAGATAGATCTAAATGATTGCTTGGTCTAAGTCAGAGTACATACATTGACAAGGTGCTTAAACGTTTTGCCATGCAAAATTCCAAGAAGGTATTCTTGTCGATGTCACATGGTGTGAGTCTTTCGAAAACTCAATGCCCCTCTTCTAAGGAAGAAAGGGACCGCATGTATCAGATTTCTTATGTATCTGCTATAAGGTCTATCATGTACGTCATGCTTTGTACTCGCCTAGATGTCTCATATGCATTGAGCATGACGAGCAAATACCAGTTAGATCCAGGTGAAAGTCACTGGATAGCAGTCAAGAATATTCTTAAGTACTTGAGAAGAACTCAAGATTATTTCTTAATTTTTGGAGGTGATAAAGAGCTTGTTATAAAGGGTTACACTGATGCTACCTTCCAAATAGACAAGGATGATTTCAGATCGCAGTAAGGGTATGTATTTTGCTTAAATGGCAGTGTTGTGAGATGAAAGAGTTCAAAGAAGGACACAGTCACTGATTCTACAACAAAGGCCAAGTACATTACTGCTTCAGCTATAGCAAAGGAGGCTATTTGGATTAGGAAGTTTATTGTAGAGCTTGGTGTTATTCCTAGTATAACAAACCATAGACCTCTATTGTGATAACAATGGGGCTATTGCACAGGCTAAGGGATCTCGCTCTCATCAAAGATCCAAACACATACTACATCAATTCCATCTCATTTGAGAGATCATTGATAGAGGAGATGTGAAGATATGCAAAGTACCGACCGATGCTAACATTGCGGATCCTTTGACCAAGGCTTTGGCACAGAGGAAGCATAATGGTCATACTAGGTCAATGGGTATTCGATATCTCAGTGATTGACACTAGTGCCAGTGGGACATTGTTAGTATTAGTCCTGGTATCAATTATGAGATGATTGTAAATGGCTCCTTTGTATCATATTTCATTATTAATAAAAAAGAAAGTTGGTTATTATATTTATTTCAGTTCAGTGCCGAATGAATAGGTATAATAATGTCTTAGGGTAGTCGGTTATAATCTACAACATGTCAATTGGTTGAATTGATAGTGAGATATGTAGATATATATAGAACACTACTCTAAACTATTCCTAATCAAGAATTAATATATAAGGGCAATATTAATGCGTTGAGACTAGCATGTAGGTCAATGGATGACTTCGTCTCACAAGTCATGGATATGAGATATCAAGTTGACACATGAGTATATATTAGAGAATATGTACTGAATGACCCGCCATGAGAATGTTTCATGGATCGTTATATGAGTGTCATAAATATTCTCATGTAACTATTGGTATGAATAGTCCTTAGACCTAAAATCACTACGGTTCCCTACATAAGGAGTTGTATACTTTGGTATCGTCAAATGTGACTTGTAACAGGGTAGACTATAAAGTCGAGCACTGGATATATAATGAGTTATGTAGAGGGATGTGAGTGATCACTACAAGAAAAACCCTCATAGACATCGGTGGAACAACAGCGGTTTTAAGCAAATTCCGATGTCTTTGAGTATTTTACACCGGGTTTTCCAAAAATCGATGTCTATGGGCACAGATTTTCGCTCATAGACATCGGTTTTTTTAGCCAATGTCTATGAGCATCCTTTTTTCATTAATAGACATCGATTTTAACAGGCATTTTTAAAATCCGGTGTCTATGATAGCTTCCTTGTTCTATCTACGAAATCGGATAGTAAAAAATCATTGTTAAAAGTGGTGTTAATGAACCAAAATAAAATAATTTAATTTTCCCACCAATACTTAGCCAAAATTGTAACACTTCACTCTTCCCTCCAAACCTAAACCTATATCGCGACGTCCACCGTATACCATCGCGAGGCCGCCACCACTTTCCTCCTTGCCTCATCTCCCTCTTCCCCTTCCTAGATCTATGAAAGATGGCGTCTTTTTCGTGGACGGAGGAGGATGTGCTACGGTGTTGCGGCAGCAAGCCTTTCGTTAAGGAGCTCACCTCCGTCTCGCCATTTTCCGACCTCCACCACACAATCCAGTCCGCCTACGGGATTTGGTTCAACAAGGTTGCACCTTTACCCCCCTCTTCTCTACTCTCGATCACCCTCACCGACCCCTTTCCTCACCTTCTAATTCTTCAAATCGATGTCACCGGATGGCTCCAGGCCTTCGCGGCTCACCCGCTGATTGGATCCATCTCTCCCTCTGTTTCACAGTCACTATTCTTCCAATCCCTCTCATTCCTTTTTCTATTCTAGAATCCTTTTAACTTTTTATTGTTGGCCAGATTAGGTGGTCCAAGGAAGAACAATTTGCTGCAATGGCTACTGCCAATGATACCACATTGCAGTTGGATCTGATCATGTTCCCCTCTTTATTTTAGAGATCATTCTTTTAATTTGAGATTTGAATTTTTTTCCTTTTGTCAAACTGTAGGAATTGGTGGTCTGGAATATCTGTTACCAGGAGAAGTTTGGGTTTGTGTTCCTCATCTGCGCCTTTGGAAGGGGCACGTTGGAGATCCTTGTTGAATTGATGGTAAATTGCTAAAAGAATAAGTTTAGTTTGGTCATCTCTTGTTCATGCCTCATGTTTCAGCTTCAGAAAAATGGTTTGGTTTCACATTTACTCTTCAAACACAGTAGATTTGAATGTCAGGTAAGACTATGGTTGTGTCTTAAGGTTGAAGCTCTTTCAATATCTTAATCTTCACAATATAATTTTCATCTTAATAACAAGATATATATTACATGTTAAGCCATGATGATTATGAGTCTAGCTCACCTCCTATTGTCCATTTTATCGTCTCGAGAATCGACTAACTAAATTTAGATATCAAACTATGCAGACTTCATCAAGCTTTGCATAGAAATTGGAAATCGTGACCGAGAGAAGCACCTTCTTGATGTTATAAATCAGCACAATATGCTTATTTTCTTGGCTGGCTAGATCATCTTCTTAACATTATCATGCTATATGTAAGCCATGATCGACGCCCCTTCCTCTTCCCATTCCTAGATTGACGCCACCACCACTTTCCTCCTCGCCGCTGGCATTCCGATAATTTTTCCTTTATCCATCGTCGCTACTGAAGTCCTTCCTCATCTTCGACAGTTTCATCTTCTTGATCTCTTGATTGCAAGTATTAATTGATTGATGCATGCAATGCGTTTGATGAATTTCCTCAAACACTACCCTGAGTTGATTTTATCATTTTTGTTTGCTAGATTGAGGAGTATTTATTTCCTGTCGCTAAGTTGGTTTTATGTATTCCTTGAACTATCAAGTTTCTTTTATGTATATGCTAATTCTTTTCACTGATATGCCATGTTTTCTGGTTTATAAATTTACCTCTTTTTGTTGTTGCTATTTCTACAGGATTTGTGTGTTGGGCTTCTTAGACGCGCTACATATACAACTTAAAGGCTTTGATCATTAAGTGAGTATAAGATTTTGGGGCTTAAAAAATGGTGAAAAGATGAGCAAATGAAAGGTCCTTTATGATGAAAAATATATAAGCTTTTGGGCTTAAAAAATGGTGAAAAGATGAACAGAGCTTGTACATGGCTTAATGACCTAAGGATATCTTTAATGAAATTCCAGCAAATGCATGACGGATGTAATTCTGTGGTGAGACCAACAAGTAAGAGCAATAGGATTTTAACTTTCTCTATGGTCAACCTTGCATAACGGAACTTGTAGATTCCTACTCTGTGTTGTTTGCTATGAAGAAGAGTGTACTGTAATCATGTGTGAACTATGGATATTGTAGATTTCAGAGTTAAAGTCATCAGCCTGCATTAACTTTAGCGTCCAAATATTAGATGCTAAGTTGTTAAGATTGTTGGAGTGTATACTGAAAGCCTAAGCTTTGTAAACATTCATTATGAATAAAGAATCACATTTGGTCAAATTGTCTACATTTAGTTGTAGTTGTTCAATTAATTTATATTGTAGATAATATAGTATGTGGTGCCACATACAGAAGATGATATTATCAGTACCTTATAAATTATAAACTGTAGCTTGCGACCAAAATGGAAAGGAACAAACCATTAGAAGGTCGTAGTGTAATTAGGTATCAGTTTATCTTGACTGTATAATTACACTAGTACACTCAGAGTGTATTGAGTAGGACCATTTGATGTCGTTTCTTTTATACTGACTTTATAAAGAAACAAAGATCTCGGTTATTATGGAAGTGTGTGCTCTTAATCCTAATATAATAACAAGCACATATATTTGATATTTATTTCTTTAATTTATCAATGGGTGAGATTTAGTTCGATGAATCAATAAGCCCGATAAATTGGGAAATGGTATCACTTATAGTGTGTGTTGTTGATTATAGAAGGAAACTGTGTCCTAGAGATACTAGGTTGATAATGTCCTCAAGAGGAGCTCATAAGGATTGTCATGTTAAACCCTGCAGGTGGACTTAGTCCGACATGACGATAAAGTTGAGTGGTACTACTCTTGGACTAAGATATTAATTAAATGAGTTGTCAGTAACTCACTTAATTAATGTTCATTCGATATCTTAAATACAGGGAGACTAAAACACTCATAATAAGAAGGAGCCCAAAAATGTAATTTGGGATTGGTGCGGTAGTTCAATAATAGTTCTCTAGTGGAATGAATTATTATTGATAAAATTAAGTTGTGTGTTTGGGGCGAACATGAGATGCTTAATTTTATCGGGAGACCAAAATCAATTCCTCCTCTCGGTCACTATCGTAGCCTCTTATTTATAGAGTACTATACCCACCTATACACACCTTCTATACCCACCTAAAGGGGGCCGGCCAAGCTAGCTTGGGAACCAAGCTAGGGCCGGCCTAAGCATGGTTTAGGGTGGTCGGCCCTAGCTTGAACCCAAGCTAGAGGGGCCGGCCAAATTAAATTTAAAAAGAATTTTAATTTTAATTTTTATTATGTGGAAGATATAATTTATTAAAGAGAATTAAAATTAAATTATCTCTCTTATAAAAGATCTACAAAAGATTAAAGAAAGAGATTAGATCTCTTTCCTTATTTGTAGATTGGTGAGATATTTTATTTTCTCTTTAAAAATTATTTACATGTTGTAAAATTAAAATTATGGAAATTTCTTTTTATCAACCATGAAGAGATTTTGAAGAGAAATTTTAATTTTAAAATATTCGGAAACAAATTAGGAAGTTTTAATTGTTGATTGAAACTTGTCTAATTTGATTTCATGATGTGGCCGGCCATTAGAATTTAATTGGGGAAATTTTATTTTATTTTTCTCAATTAAATCATGTCAAGGAAATTAAGAAAATTTTATTTTAATTAAATTTCCTAATTTGCTTAGGCCAAGGAATATAAAAGAAGGGGTGAGGGTGCCTTCATGAGACACAACCTCTATTATTTTCTCTCCCTCTTTTGTTCCTTGGTGTGGCCGGCCATCATCATCCTTTCCCTCTCTTCTTCTTGTGGCGGCCGAACCTCTCTCTCCCCTTGGAGCTCTTGCGGTGGCCGGATACTACTTGGAGAAGAAAAAGAAGAAGGAGAGAAAGCTTGCATCTCTTGGAGCTTGGTTGGTGTTTTGTTCTTCATCCTTGGTAAAGCTTCTTTGTGGCCGAACCTAGCTAGGAGGAGAAGAAGGTGGTTGGTGATTTCTCATCTCGGAAGATCGTTGCCCACACAACGTCCGAGGTTAGAAGAGGAATATGGTAGAAGATCAAGAGGTCTTTTTAAAAGGTATAACTAGTAGTTTTTCCTTTTCCGCATCATGCTAGTTATTTATGGAAATAATACCAAATACAAGAGGCTTATGATTCTAGTATTTCGAATATGTTTTTCGATGTTGTGTTCTTTTGTTTTATTTTTCCTTGTGATTTGATTGTTCTTTTCGGTTAACCTAAAGTTATTTTAGGAAATTAAATATTAGCTTTTTATAAAAGGTTTTGTCTAGTCGGTGGTGGTTGCTCCCATATCCAAGAAGGCCATGTGCCTCGCCACGCCGATCGGGAACCAATTATGGAAATTAATATTTAATGGAATTAATAACTTAAGGTGATTTGGGTCGAACGTGTTAAGTTCCAGAGACCCAAGTCAAAGCCTAAAAGAACGAATAGATTAAGTTTTGGATCAAACATGTTAAGTTCCGCAGGCGATCCAAAATTTAATTTAAAAGAACACATGGTAGCTAGGAAAAGGTTCAGACCTTTGTACAAAATTTTTGTACAGTGGAACCTCTAGGTTTTCCGAGTGGCAACCAACAATTGGTATCAGAGCTAGGGTTTTGCCTCTGTGTATTTGGTATTAGTTTAATTATGCACATGTCATACATAATTTAGGCAGGTTAATAGTAGGATGTGCTAACTTTGTGGATGCAGGATCCAACTATTATGGCTTTTAGTTATTATGTGTGTGATTGGACCCTTGGACATGTCAAGGGCATTTATATATGTGTGCATGATTGTATTAAAATACAGCAGGAGCTGTATTTAGTTTTATTAGGATTTTATTTTTGATCTAGATACATGTACATTCCTTTTATGGAATATAGGATCAAAAATGTAAAATTCTATTTATGTCACGGATCAAATCTTGCAAAGCGTGGAACTTTCTAAGGACCAGAGGCGCAGCGGAACTAGGAGCAAGATGGATGTGACAGCTAGACCCGGTGGCGGTGGCCAAATATGGCAGCAGCTTGGGATGACAACACACGGAGGACAACTATAGATAAAAGCCATAATAGTTGAAAATTAGATTTTCTATTTATTGCTTTTATATTGTGCTGTGCGTGCATGTTAGTATACATGACCAGTAGGCTAGCTTAGTTAAAATTCCTCGTTTATAAATAACTAAGTGGGAGAGGGATTTTAAATAAATCCCATGGTCTCCATTACTGGTTTGTAAGTGATGCAAACAAGCTTGCGCGTTGGCTCTGAGTGCCTTCCTCCATAACGGATGAGCTTGTTTGTGGATCACTAGAACAGACTTCCATTTTAGGATGACTATAGGAAGTTAATTAAGAGCGTGTGATCTTCTCCAACGGAAGGGGCATAATCTTATTAATGGACTTAGTGTCAAGTAATGGTATACACTTAGACACATCTAATAGTATCCTCTCCATCGGAGTCACTGCTATTATTTGTGTGACCAAAAGACACCAACTATTAATTTTATTTGTCAAAAAGTTAGGTTGACAAGATAATAAAATTAATGGGTTAAAACCCTCCTTTTACAAATGTTGAATTTGTATACGTCCACACTAACGTGGCATACACAATTCACGGTGCTTTGAGGTGTTGGTTAATTTAAAATAGTATTATTTGAGGAATCAATATTATTCTAAATTTAAAGTTCTGACCAAAACTTATTTGTGATTCTTAGGATGACTTTCAACCCACTGTCCATCATACTTCAACAGAATAGACTTACTGGACCAAATTACATAGATTGGAAAAGAAACCTGGACATTGTTCTTACTGCTGAAGGCTATAAATTTGTACTGACTGAGGCTTGCCCTGAAGTACTTACTGGTGAATCTACTCAAGAGGAGATTGAATATCATAGGAAATGGGTAAAAGCTGATGAGATGGCGCGGTGTTACATTTTGGCTTCAATGTCAAATGTATTGCAACATCAGCATCAAGATTTACCAACAACTTATGATATTATGAACAATCTCAAGGAACTCTTTGGTCATCAGGATAGGGCTTCTAGGCAAGAAGCCATGAGAAAGATAATGACAGCCACCATGCAAGAGGGTACTCCTGTGAGGGATCATATCCTAAAGATGATGGCTTATCTAAACGAGATACAGATCCTTGGAGGAGAAATTGATGGGGAAACCCAAATCGATATGATCCTCCAAACGCTACCTAGAAGTTTTGAGCAATTCCGCCTGAACTATAATATGAATAAGAGGATTTATTCATTAGCGGAACTACTAACATAACTTCAAGCAGCAGAAGGATTATTTTGTCACAATGCTCAAATTTACTATGCTGAAAATGGTTCTACTTCTAAACCGAGAGGAAAGAAGAAGAAGAAACAAGCTGGTTCAGCAAAGAAAGTGAATAAATCTCAGAGTACGGGATTTAAAGCTGGAGTGAAGAAGCCGAAGGGCAAGTGCTTCATCTGCAAGCAGGCAGGACATTGGAAGGCGGACTGTCCTCGTAGGAACCAAAACAAAGGTATATCTCATGCTCTAGTTGTTGAAACATGTTTAGCGGTGTTATCTACCAGCACCTGGTGTGTAGATACAGGAGCCACTGATCATGTCTGCAATTCCTTGCAGGGGTTCCAGGAAACCTGACGACTATCTGAAGGAAAGATTACCGTCTACATGGGCAGTGGCAGCTGTTGCAGTGGGAGATGTCTATTTATCTTTTAGTAGAAATAGAAATTTGGTTTTAAGAAATTGTCTTTATGTACCCAGTTTTAGAAAGAATTTAATTTCAGTTTCTAAACTATTTTTAGATGGATATTCAGTTTCTTTTAGTAACGATGTAGTTATTAAAAGAAATAAAGTGATTATCTGTTCTGGTGCATTGGTTGGCAATTTGTATACTTTAAATCCAATTTCTTCCACAAAGTAAAACATGGAAATTTATAACTCATCTTCTAACTCTAATAAGAGAAAAGAACCTTTGGAAATGAACCAAGCATATTTTTGGCATCTAAGGCTTGGTCATATTAACTTAAGTAGGATTCAGAGGCTTATAGTTGATGGACTTTTGAGTTCGGTAGAGTTGGAAAATTTTCCAACTTGTGAATCTTACTTGGAAGGTAAAATGACCAAGAGGTCGTTCAAGGCCAAGAGGTATAGAGCCAAAGAAGTGTTGGAATTGGTTCATTCTGATTTGTGTGGTCCTATGTCTGTCCAGGCAAGAGGTGGTTTTGAATATTTTATCTCTTTTATAGATGATTATTCAAGATACGGATATATTTACCTAATGCGCCGCAAGTCCGAGTGCTTTGATAAGTTCAAAGAATACAAGGCTGATGTGGAGAAACGATTAGGTAAAAGTATCAAGACACTACGATCTGATCGTGGTGGCGAATACCTCTTAGGAGAGTTTAGGAATTACTTATCAGAGGCCGGGATTCAATTCCAATTGTCTACACCTGGAACACCCCAACAGAATGGTGTAACAGAACGAAGGAATAGGACTCTTATGGAGATGGTTAGATCGATGATGAGTTATTCAGAATTACCAAATTCGTTTTGGGGATATGCTCTGGAAACAGCAGTGTATGTTCTGAACTTAGTACCTTCTAAATCAGTTTCTTCTACTCCCATAGAATTGTGGAATGGGCGAAAACCCAATCTAAGACATATTCGGATTTGGGGTAGTCCAACACATGTGCTGAAACCAGATGCTGATAAGTTAGAATCCCGTACAGAAGTTCGCGTGTTTGTAGGATATCTCAAAGGAACGAAAGGTGGTTTATTTTATAGTCCTAAAGACCAGAAGGTCATTGTTAGCACCAATGCCCAGTTTTTAGAAGAAGACTATATAATGGATCACAAGCCCAGTAGTAAAGTTGTTTTAGAAGAACTAAGAGAGGACACGTCTACTTTAGTACCAACAGTACAAGATGAAGTACCACAAGAGACTGCAACACGTGTCACACATGATACACAACCACAGACAGTGCCTCGTCGTAGTGGGGAGGTTGTGAGGCAGCCTGAGAGATTCATGTTTTTGGGAGAGTCTTCGAACTTGATCCCGAGTAAACATGAACCTGATCCCCGGACATATGACGAAGCACTCCAAGATATAGATGCAGCATCTTGGCAAAAGGCGATGAATTCTAAAATAGAGTCTATGTACTCTAATAAGTTCTGGGAGCTTGTAGAACCACCTGATTGTGTAAAAGCTGTTGGATGTAAGTGGATCTACAAAAGGAAAAAAGGGACAGACGGGAAGGTAGAAACCTTCAAAGCTAGGCTTGTTGCGAAAGGGTACACTCAAAAAGAGGGAATCGATTATGAGGAAACCTTTTCACCGGTAGCCATGCTTAAGTCTATCCGGATACTCTTATCCATTGCTGCTCATATGGATTATGAGATTTGGCAAATGGATGTCAAGACAGCTTTCCTTAATGGAAGTCTTGAAGAGAACATCCATATGAAGGAACCAGAAGGGTTCATTGAAAAGGGCAAAGAGCATCTAGTGTGTAAGCTCAATCGGTCCATTTATGGACTGAAGCAAGCTTCAAGATCGTGGAACATCCGGTTTAATGAAGTAATCCAGTCATATGGATTTATTCAAAGTCCGGATGAGTCTTGTGTATATAAGAAGTGTAACGGAAACGTGGTGGTATTTCTTGTACTATACGTAGATGATATTTTGTTAATTGGCAACAATGTCAAAGTATTATCAGACGTAAGGGTATGGTTGTCCAAACAATTTGATATGAAGGACTTAGGAGAGTGTGCACACATTCTTGGGATCAAAGTAATAAGGGATCGCAAGAAAAGAATGTTGTGTCTGTCCCAAGCTTCATATATAGATACAATCCTTGCTCGTTTTAGCATGCAGAATTCCAAGAAAGGTTTCTTACCTTTTAGGCATGGAATAGCTCTATCTAAAGAGATGGCTCCTAAGACATCAAAGGAGATAGAAGACATAAAAGCAGTTCCTTATGCCTCGGCTGTAGGAAGCCTTATGTATGCAATGCTATTTACGAGACCTGATATTTGTTTTTCCGTGGGCATGGTCAGCAGATATCAGAGTAACCCTGGACAAGGACATTGGACTACAATAAAGCATATATTAAAGTACCTGAGAAGGACTAGAGATTATATGCTAGTTTACCGAGCAGATGATTTGCTCCCTATGGGTTACACGGATTCAGATTTCCAATCAGATAGGGACAACAGTAAGTCTACATCAGGCTATGTGTTTACTTTAGGAGGTGGAGCCATTTCATGGAGGAGTGTTAAGCAGAAATGCGTTTCGGACTCAACCATGGAAGCAGAGTATGTAGCAGCCTCTGAGGCAGCTAAAGAAACAGTATGGCTCAGGAACTTTCTAATGGACTTAGATGTGATTCCTGGTTTACCCAAAATCATCACAATTTATTGTGATAATAGCGGTGCAGTTGCAAACTCGAAGGAACCACGAGCTCATAAGGCAAGTAAACATATAGAGCGCAAGTACCACCTGATACGAGATATCGTGAAGCGAGGAGAAGTTGTCATCGCCAAGATTGCATCAGCAGATAACCTGGCAGATCCTTTCACTAAGGCCCTTCCGGCGAAAGCTTTCGATCGACATGTGGAGGGAATGGGAATCAAATGTATGGTAGAAGATATGGCAGCTTAGTCATTAATATAAGTGGGAGATTGTTGGAGTGTATACTGAAAGCCTAAGCTTTGTAAACATTCATTTTGAATAAAGAATCACATTTGGTCAAATTGTCTACATTTAGTTGTAGTTGTTCAATTAATTTATATTGTAGATAATATAGTATGTGGTGCCACATACAGAAGATGATATTATCAGTACCTTATAAATTATAAACAGTAGCTCGCGACCAAAATGGAAAGGAACAAACCATTAGAAGGTCGTAGTGTAATTAGGTATCAGTTTATCTTGACTGTATAATTACACTAGTACACTCAGAGTGTATTGAGTAGGACCATTTGAGGTCGTTTCTTTTATACTGACTTTATAAAGAAACAAAGACCTCGGTTATTATGGAAGTGTGTGCTCTTAATCCTAATATAATAACAAGCACATATATTTGATATTTATTTCTTTAATTTATCAATGGGTGAGATTTAGTTCGATGAATCAATAAGCCCGATAAATTGGGAAATGGTATCACTTATAGTGTGTGTTGTTGATTATAGAAGGAAAATGTGTCCTAGAGATACTAGGTTGATAATGTCCTCAAGAAGAGCTCATAAGGATTGTCATGTTAAACCCTGCAAGTGGACTTAGTCCGACATGACGATAAAGTTGAGTGGTACTACTCTTGGACTAAGATATTAATTAAATGAGTTGTCAGTAACTCACTTAATTATTGGGCATTCGATATCTTAAACACAGGGAGACTAACACACTCATAATAAGAAGGAGCCCAAAAATATAATTTGGGATTGGTGCGGTAGTTCAATAATAGTTCTTTAGTGGAATGAATTATTATTGATAAAATTAAGTTGTGTGTTCGGGGCGAACACGGGATGCTTAATTTTATCAGGAGACCAAAACCAATTCCTCCTCTCGGTCCCTATCGTAGCCTCTTATTTATAGAGTACTATACCCACCTTCTATACCCACCTAAAGGGGGCCGGCCAAGCTAGCTTGGGAACCAAGCTAGGGCCTAAGCTTGGGTATAAGGTGGCCAGCTTGAACCCAAGCTAGAGGGGCCGGCCAAATTAAACTAAAAAAGAATTTTAATTTTAATTTTTATTATGTGGAAGATATAATTTATTAAAGAGAATTAAAATTAAATTATCTCTCTTGTAAAAGATCTACAAAAGATTAAAGAAAGAGATTAGATCTCTTTCCTTATTTGTAGATTGGTGAGATATTTTATTTTCTCTTTAAAAATTATTCACATGTTGTAAAATTAAAATTATGGAAATTTCTTTTTATCAACCATGAAGAGATTTTGAAGGGAAATTTTAATTTTAAAATTTCCGGAAACAAATTAGGAAGTTTTAAATGTTGATTGAAACTTGTCTAATTTGATTTCATGATGTGGTCGGCCATTAGAATTTAATTGGGGAAATTTTATTTTATTTTTCTCAATTAAATCATGTCAAGGAAATTAAGGAAATTTTATTGTAATTAAATTTCCTAATTTCCTTAGGCCAAGGAATATAAAAGAAGGGGTGAGGGTGCCTTCATGAGACACAACCTCTAATATTTTCTCTCCCTCTTTTGTTCCTTGGTGTGGTCGGCCATCATCATCCTTTCCCTCTCTTCCTCTTGTGGTGGCCGAACCTCTCTCTCCCCTTGGAGCTCTTGCGGTGGCCGGATACTACTTGGAGAAGAAAAAGAAGAAGGAGAGAAAGCTTGCATCTCTTGGAGCTTGGTTGGTGTTTTGTTCTTCATCCTTGGTAAAGCTTCTTTGTGGCCGAACCTAGCTAGGAGGAGAAGAAGGTGGTTGGTGGTTTCTCATCTCGGAAGATCGTTGCCCACACAACGTCCGAGGTTAGAAGAGGAATACGGTAGAAGATCAAGAAGTCTTTTTAGAAGGTAGAACTAGTAGTTTTTCCTTTTCCGCATCATGCTAGTTATTTATGGAAATAATACCAAATACAAGAGGCTTACGATTCTAGTATTTCGAATATGTTTTTCGATGTTGTGTTCTTTTGTTTTATTTTTCCTTGTGATTTGATTGTTCTTTTCGGTTAACCTAAAGTTATTTTAGGAAATTAAATATTAGCTTTCTATAAAAGTTTTGTCTAGTCGGTGGTGGTTGCTCCCATATCCAAGAAGGCCATGTGCCTCGCCACGTCAGTACTGGGAACCAATTATGGAAATTAATATTTAATGGAATTAATAACTTAAGGTGATTTGGGTCGAACGTGTTAAGTTCCGCAGGAGACCCAAGTCAAAACCTAAAAGAACGAATAGATTAAGTTTTGGATCAAACGTGTTAAGTTCCGCAGGCGATCCAAAATTTAATTTAAAAGAACACATGGTAGCTAGGAAAAGGTTCAGACCTTTGTACAAAATTTTTGTACAGTGGAATCTCTAGGTTTTCCGAGTAGCAACCAACAAAGATTAAACCTCAAGGGGTCCTCCTCACCTTTTCTTGCACCTGACCTTTCATAAGACTTCAACTCCTAGTGTGTTTAGCATTTGCATTCCAGATTCATTACATTTCATGCACAGCAAGCTTAAATTCTTTACCACAAATAAATTCTTAGATTTAGTGTTTTAAGAATGTTTAGGTTCTGTGAATTGTTGTGATAATGGAACCTGTTGTCTACTTGTTTATTTCTTCACTTTGATTATCATTTGTCATTGATTTAATCTGTATTTTAGTTGAAATATAATTCGACTTCAACTCTTAAGGATTTTACATGGACTATATTTTACTTGGTTCTTCTCCATACGAAAATCAATTGACCAGTTATTATACAAATCAAGAATGTAAAATTCCTCAAATTTGTTCTATTTTAATTGAATTCTCATTGCTTCCCAAAGATGACAGTGGTCCAATGATTCTTTGCTGGGTTTGATATGAATGAAGAAATTGCATATTTGGTATCCACACTTCTACTTTTTGTGCGAAGGCTTTTACACTGTTTGTCTTTAGGTCTCCCTAATAGTTGCAACTTAGGGTTTGATGTTGTTTCTCTATGTCAAAATGTATTAATTGGCTGCTATATGAAACATGTCTATTTTTTCCTCTAATTATTTCTATTTTAACTAATATCTTATTCATTTTTAAAGTACATGATGATTTGTTGTTGACTTGCATACAAAAGAAGAGAAGTTTATTTACTATGTGTAGTTCTTGTTTGTGTGAACCTTAATCATTTTCTATTTATTTCAAGTTCTTCATAACATTGCTGTTGCATAATACTTTTGAGATGGTTGCAATGATCCTAGGAATCTCCTTGATGCATTAAACAAGGTTAAAGTAAGTTGACTGAATCACAGGTAATTGATTTTTTGAATTAATTTATGAAGATAATTTCTCATCTTCATATTGACATTCTTGGGGAAACAAATTATTAAACATTAAAGCTATAATCATATTTAACATATGATATTATATGACATGATTATACTTAACATGTATGATAAGGTTAAACATGATCTTTAGAATCATCCATTCTTCTATAGCAGAAAAGTTTGTTGTTCCTTGTGAATCATGTCTTCACCAAATCATGGTATTTTGAATATTGCTAATATTTTATTATCTATTTCATGTAATTTCATCATTTTCTCTATCTTTTTTTCAAAGTTGGAAATAATTTAATCTATGTTTATCCATTCAGTCAATATTCTATAATTTCTTAAACTAGCATTGTTCTTGCAACTGAAAAGATATTTTACATGCACTCTTTGATTAATAACTATATTGGTTATAGGAGCAGAGTGAAGAGCTTGCGCATACTTTTGTGGATCAGATTGACTCTGAGAATAGCTGCCTAGGCTATATGGTTTCAGGGTCTAAAGCTAATAGTGCTTCAATTCATCAAAGTGCTGCTATAAATAGCAGTAGAGTTGTCCATGCCCAAGAGTTTGATGTTTTAGTAACAATGCTGAATATTGTATGTAGTTCAATGCATTTTGTCAAAATTTTTCTTTCCATAATTAGTGAATGAGTTAATAAATTGCTTTCTTCTTAGTATTTTTGTTAATTTGGTTCTTCACAGGCAATCATTCTCTATCATATCCATGAGTATGCACAGTCATTATCTATTCTCAAAAAGCTGTTCCAGAATATCGAGCCGATTGAAGAGCAACAAATAGCTCTCCTTGTATGCCTTCTTCTACTGGATGTTGCGTTAGCTTGTGAAGATATTTTACAAGTCTCAGTAAGTTTCTTTGTAATCAACACCTTTTACTTTTTAATTTTCCTCAATGATGTCTCTTTTATTTTTTTTTAAATTCACAAAATGAAAGTGCTACAATATTTGTTTTTATGTGTTGTTATAGTTTACAAATCTCAAGTACTCCAGAGTTGAAATTGATGAAGTGCGGTTCAAGTGGGCTGAATGCATGCTAGATTACATTTGAGTAGGAAAGGTATTTGGTTTTTGAAAACTTTGGATGATGCATGCATTTGCATGGAATGTAAATTGCAGATGCTACCTTGATGTGTATAATATCTATTACCTTTTGATGTTGTAAAAAGAATATGTGTATTTTATGGATACTGACTTGATGTGTACAATATCTATTACCTTTTGATGTTGTAAGAAGAATATTTGTGTAATTTGTGGATACAGACTTGATGTGTATAATATCTATTATCTTTTTATGTTGTAAGAATAATATTTATGTGTTGGTTATATAGATATTGACTTGGTGTGTTTAGATACACTGATGTATAATAATATTAATTAAATTTTATACTATTAAAATGTTGTATAATATCGGTTTTTCACTGTTTCGGAAATTGAATCGGTGTCGTTAAATAATACTAATATTACATCGATTTTCCACCATTACTGAAATGGTGTCGTTAAGTGATACTACATTGGTTATAACCGGATGTCTAAAATGGCAGACCTTTTACATCGCCTTCATAGACATCGGTCGATTTTGTAATAGACAGCAGTGGAAAACCGATGTCTATGAGGGTTTTTCTTGTAGTGGATGTAGATGAGATCTATCCCTTCCATATGGTGGGAGCGATATTTGTGGGCCTCTTGATTAGTAGGACACAAGAAAGTTTGTTCATGCTCAAATAAGTCAATATGCGATATTGATCTTATTTGTTTAAGTGTGTCTACTTAGAGATCAAGAAACACAAAGATTGATAAGAGGATGATATGGTCTATGCCTCATTGATCAATCTAGATACCAAGGATAGAGGGAGTAAGTCATACAAGATAATAGCCATGGACAAGTTAGGTCGGATCTCAATTTTCTTGTCACTTGGGTAGCAATGATGCCTTGCTAGATGCTACTCATTGCTTATGTATCTAAAATATAGTTTTAGAAATATTGTCAATGTTACGAGAACTTATTGGATCACACACAAAGAACATAGATAACATTGGCAATGTTTCTAAAACTATGCAACTACTCCCTTATTATTAAGTTTGTTCCTAAAGACCCATTTTGTATCAATAATTAATTTTTATTTAGGCTTAGGAACTAAATCCCAAACTTGACTTCTCTCAAATTAAGATAATTCATATTGCGTTGCTAAAATCCAATCCGGATCAAGCAAAGCATCATCAATGGTTTTTGGCTCAATTTGAGAGATTAGGGCTACTTGACATCCTTCATTTCTAAAATAAGATCAAGTTCTTACTCCTTCTGTGATATCTCCTACTACTTGATCTAAGAGATGATTTACATAATCCTAGTAGGTCTTGATTCTTGATTTATTCTAATTGTAGGATCGAAAAGACGCTAGAGGGGGGGTGAATAGCGATCGTCGAAAATCGAGAGTGAATCGAAGTACGCAGCGAAAGAAAAGAAAATAATGTTAATAAACCAAATTTTACTTTGTTCGGAGCCTTCGACGAATCTTACTCCAAGGCTTGCACTCGTCGAGTGCTTTCATTGAGAAATCCACTATTAGTTCGTAAATGTATTATAGGAATTGGTTACAAGTGTTAGAGTGTATACTAAAAGCCTAGTTTTTTTGTAAACATTTATTTTGAAATAAAGAATCACATTGGTCAAATGTCTATATTTATATATTAATTGTAGTTGTTCAATTAATTTATATTGTAGATAGCATGGTGTGTGGTGTCACACACAGAAGATCATGTTATCAGTTCCTTATAAATTATAAACAGCAGCTCACGACTAAGATGGATAGGAACAAACCATTGGAATAATCGTAGTGCAATTTGGTATTAATTTATCTTGACTATAAAATTACACTAGTACACTATGAGTGTATTGAGCAGGACCATTTGAGGTAGTTTCTTTTTATACTGACTAAATAAAAGAACAAGACCTCTGTTATTATGGAAGTGTGTACTCTTAATCCTAATATAATAGCAAGCACATATACTTAATATTTATTTCTTTAATTGATCAAAGTGTGTGATTTAGTTCAATAAATCAATAGGCCCGAAAAGTTGAGAAATAATATTATTTATAGTGTGTGTTGTTGATTATAGAAGGAAACTGTATCCTAGTAATCTAGGTTGATGATGCCCCCAAGAGGAGCTCATAAGGATTATCATGTAAACCCTGCAGGTGGACTTAGTCTGACATGACGATAAGGTTGAGTGGTACTACTCTTGGAGCTAGATATTAATTAAAGTGAGTTGTCAGTAACTCATTTAATTAGTGGACATTCAATATCTTAAACACAAGGAAACTAACACACTCATGATAAGAAGGAGCTCATATAGTAATATGGGATTGATGTCGTAGTTCAATAATAACTCTTTAGTGGTATGAGTTATTATTGATGAACTCGAGTTGGGTGTTCGGGGCAAACACGGGAAGCTCAAGTTCATCGGGAGACCAAAACCAATTTCTCCTCTCAGTCCCTGTTGTAGCCTCTTATTTATAAAGTGTTGTACCCACCCATACCCACCTTCTTACCCATCTTAAGGTGGCCGGCCAAGCCAAGCTTGGAGCCCAAGCAAGGGGCCGACCAAGATCAAGCCTTGATGGAGCAAGTAGGTGGCCGGCCCTAACTTGGAGCCTAAGTTGGTGGTCGACCACAATAAAATTAAAAGGATTTTATTTTTTAAAATCTTTCCTTATGTGGAAGCCATGATTTAAAAAAGAGTTTTAAAATTAAATCTTTCCTTTTATAGTTTCTACAAAAGATTAAGAGAAAGGATTGATATCTTTCCTTATTTGTAGATTGAAAGGAAGATTTTAATTTTGGAGAAAACTTTCCTTATTGTAATCATCCACATGTTTTTAATAGAGAGATTTTAATTTATAAAAGTTTCCTTATATAAGCAACCATGAAGGGAATTTTTAAAAGAGAAATTTTTATCTTTAAAATTTCCAGAAACAAATTAGGAAGTTTTAATTTTGTGTTTAAAACTTTCCTTATTTGGAGGAGTTGTAGGGGCCGACCACATTAATAGAATAAAAGGAATTTTTAATTAAAATTTCCTTTCATTGGCAAGGAAATTAAGGAAGTTTTAATTAAAAATTTCCTTATTTGCCAAGACCAAGGAATATAAAAGAGAGGGTAGAGGTGCCTCACCTAACAACATATCTTCTATTATCCCTTTCTTCCTTGGTGGTGGTCGACCCTCTCTTCCTCCTTTTCTCCTATTCTTCTTCCTTGTGTGGCTGGTGGCATCTTCATCTCAAGGAGCTTGGTGGTGGCTGGATCTTGTTAGAGGAAGAAGGAGAGATAGGAGGCTTTGTTTCATAGCATCCTTTGGAGCTTGGTTGGTGGCCAAAGTTCTTCATCTCTAGAAGACTCTTGGTGACCGAAACTTGCAAGAAGAAGAAGGAGGCTTGGGTGGATTCTCGTCTCGATAGATCGTTGCGCACACGACGTTCGAGATAAGAAGAGGAATACGACAGAAGATCGTGAGGTCTATAAGCTATAAAAGGTATAACTAGTTATTAGTTTTCGCATCATAACTAGTTCATCATTTTATTTAGATCTTGAAATACCAAACACAAGAGGCTAATGAATCTAGGTTATCGAATTTATGTTTTCGATTTTGTGTTTCTTTTATTTTTCGAACTTGTGATTCGATTGTTCTTTTTGGTTAAACCTAGGGTTACTATAAGGAGATTAAATATTGAATTTCGTTGAAAGGTTTTGTCTAGGAAATGGTGGATGATCCCATACCCAAGAAGACCTAGTGCCTCGCCATGTTTAACCTGGAAGCCAATCTCTGAAATAAATATTTCATCAAATTTGTAACATGGGTGGATTTGGATGAATAATGTTAAGCATCGTTTACGATCCAAGTCTAAACCTCTAAGAACAGATAAGTTGAATTTGGAATCAATAATGTTAAGTTCTATTTGTGATTCCAAATTTAATTTCTAAAGAACACAAGAGGTTGTTAGGAATGGTTCAAGACTTGTACAAAATTTTTGTACAAGGGAACCGGTACGGTATTTCGAGTAGTTACCAACAATTGGTATCAGAGCTAGGGTTTGCCTCTGTGTGTTTGGTTTTCAGTTTAATTATGTACATATCATGCATAATTTAGGCAGGATAATAGTAGGATATGCTAACTCTGTGGTTGCAGGCTCCAACTATTATGACTTATAGTGATTGTGTGTGATTGGACCCTTGGACATGTCAAGGGAATTTTATGTGTGTGCATGATTGTATGTATTAAATACAGCAGGAGCTGTATTAGTTTTAGGATTTTACATTTTTGTTTCGATCTAGATTACATGTATATTCCCTTGTGGAATATAGGATCGATAAATGTAAAATTCTATTTTTGTCGCGGATCGTATCCTTACAAGGCATGATACTATTTGAGGACCAGAGGCGCAACGAAATTAGAAGCAAGATAGATGCGACGACTAGACCCGATTGCGGTAGCTAAAGATGGAAGCAGCTAGGGTTAACAGCACATGGAGGGCAGTGATGGAAGAAGCCATAATAGTTGGGAAATTATATTTCCATATTTATTGCTTTTATTTACTGTGATGTGTGTGATGTGTGCTTGCATGGTTAAAATTCCTCACCTTAAATAACTATGTGGGAGAGGGATTAGTAAATAAATTTCACAGTCTCCATTACTGGTTTGTAAGTGATGCAACAAACTTGCGTGTTGGCTCTGAGTGCCTCCCTCCACAACGGATGAGTTTGTTTGCGGATCACTAGATCAAACTTCCTTTATGGATGGTTATAGGAAATTATTTAGGAGCGTGTGATCTTCTCCAACTGAAGGGGCACAATCCTATTTAATGGTCTAAGTATCAAGTAATGGTATACACTTAGGCGCATTTAATAGTATCCTCCTCAACGGAGTCACTGCTATTATTTGTGTGACCAAAGGAAAACCAACTATTAATTTATTTGTCATAAAGTTAGGATGACTAGATAATAAAATTAATGGGTAAAACCTCCTCTTACAAATGTAGAATTTGTATACATCCACACTAACGTGGCATGCAAAATTCATGATGTTTTGAGGTGTTGGTAAATTTAAATAATATTGTTTGAGGAATCAATATTATTCTAAATTTAGAGTCTTGACCAAAAGTTTATTTGTGATTCTTAGGATGACTTTCAACCCACTAGCTATTATTCTAAAAGAGAAAAAACTTACTGGTCCCAACTACATAGATTGGAAAAGAAACATGGGCATTATCCTAACTGCTGAAAACTATAAGTTTGTACTAATGGAGGTCTGCCATAATGTGCCTAATAGTGATTCTAGTGAAGAGGAGATTGAGTATCATAGAAAATGAGTTAAGGCAGATGAGATGGTGCGGAGTTACATTTGACTTTTATATCAAATGTTCTGTAACATCAGCATCTTACCATGCCTACTGGCCATGACATGATGTACAATCTCAAGGAACTCTTCAGACACTAGAATCGGGCTGACAGACAAGACTGTATGATCTCTAGCTATTGGACTAAAAGCAGGAATGAAGAAGCCGAAAGGCAAGTGCTTCATTTGCAAGCAGTCTGGACATTTGTAGGCGGACTGCCCTCGTAGGAAGAGAACAATATAAGTATATTTTATTCTCTAGTAGTTGAAACATGTTTAGTGGTGTTATCTACCGGTACCTGGCGTATAGATACGAGAACCACTGATCATGTCTGCAAATCATTGCAAGGGTTCCAGGAAACCCGACAACTACGAAGGAGAAATCACTGTTTACATAGGCAATGTTACAGAAGTAGCAGCTGTTGCAGTGGGAGATGTTTATAGAAATAAATATTGGTTTTGAGAAATTGTCTTTATGTACTAAGTTTTAGAAAGAACTTGATTTCAGTTTCTAAACAATACAAGGATGGATATTCTGTCTATTTTGATAACAAATGTGTTATCAAGAAAAATATGGAAGTTATCTGTTCTAGTACGTTGGTTAGAAATTTGTATACTCTAAATCCAATAACTCCCACGATGCAACAAATGGAAATTAATAACACATCTTTCTAATTCTAATAAGAGAAAGCAGCCTTCGTAAATGAACCAAACATATCTTTGGCATCTAAGGTTTGGTCATATTAACTTGAGTAGGATTCAAAGGCTAATAGCCGATGGACTCTTGGGTTCATTAGTGTTGGAAAACTTTTCAACTTGCGAATCTTGCTTGGAAGGTAAAATGACCAAGAGACCTTTTAAGGCCAAGGGGTATAGAGCCAAAGATATGTTAGAATTGGTTCATTTTGATTTGTATGATCCTCTGTCTATCCAGACAAGAGGTGGTTTCGAATATTTTGTCTCTTCGAGATATGAGTACATTTACTTGATGCGCCGCAAGTCTGAATGCTTTGATAAGTTCAAAGAGTATGAGGCTGATGTGAAGAAACGTCATGGTAAAAGTATCAAGACACTACGGTCTGATCGTGGTGGCGAATACCTCTTTGGAGAGTTTAGGAATTAGTTATCAGAGGTTGGGATTCAGTCCCAATTGTCTGCACCTGGTACACCCCAACAGAATGGTGTGACAGAACGAAAGAATAGGACTCTTATAGAAATGGTTGGATCGATGATGAGTTATTCAGAATTACCAAATTTGTTTTAGGGATATGCTTTGGAAACATCAATGTACATTCTGAATATGGTACCTTTTAAATCTGTACCCTCTACTCCCATGGAATTATGGAATGGGCGTAAGCCTAGTCTGAGTTATATTCGGATATGGGGTAGTCCAGCACATGTGCTGAAGGGAGATACTGACAAGTTGGAATCACGTACAGAAGTTTGTCTGTTTGTGGGATATCTTAAAGGAACGAAAGGTGGTTTGTTTTATAATCCTAAAAATCAGAAGATCATTGTTAGCACCAATGCTCGATTTTTAGAGGAAGATTATGTAATGAACCATAAGCTCATGAGTGAAATTGTTCTATAAGAAATTAGAGAAGACCTGTCTAATCTAGTACCATCAGTACAAGATGAAATATCACAAGAAACTGTAACACGTATCACAAATGATACACAACAACAAATAGTGCCTCGTCGTAGTGGGAGGGTTGTGAGGCAACCTGAGAGATTCATGTTTTTGGGAGAGTCGTCGGACTTGATCCCTGGTGAACATGAACCTAATCCCCGGACATATGACGAAGCACTCCAAGATAAAGATGCAGTTTCTTGGCAAAGAGCAATGAATTCAGAAATATAATCTATGCATTCTAACAAAGTCTAGGAGCTAGTAGAACCATTAAATAGTTTAAAAGCTATTGGATGTAAATGGATCTACAAAAGGAAAAGAGGGATAGATGGGAAGGTGGAAACCTTCAAAGCAAGGCTTGTTGTGAAAGGGTACACTCAGAAAGAGGGTATCGATTATGAGGAAACCTTTTCGCCGGTAGCCATACTTAAGTCTATCTGGATAGTCTTATCTATTGCCGCTCATATGGATTATGAGGTTTGGAAAATGGATGTCAAGACAGCTTTCCTTAACGGAAGTCTTGAAAAAAACATCCATATGAAGCAATCAGAGGGGTTCATTGAAAAAGGCAAAGAGCATCTAGTGCACAAGCTAAATCGGTCTATTCATGGACTGAAGCAAGCTTCAAGATCTTGGAACATCCGATTTAATGAAGTAATCCAGTCGTATGGATTTATTCAGTGTCCGGATGAGTCTTGTGTATACAAGATGTGTGATGGAAACGTGCTGGTATTTCTTGTACTATACGAAGATGACATTTTGTTAGTTGGAAACAATATCAAAGTGTTGTTTGAAGTAAGGGTATGGTTGTCCAAGCAATTCGATATGAAGGACTTAGGAGAATGCGTACATATTCTTGGGATCAAAGTAATAAGGGATCGCAAGAAAATGATGTTGTGCTTATCCTAAGCTTCATATATCGATACAATCCTTGCTCATTTTAGCATGCAAGACTCCAAGAAAGGTTTTCTACCTTTTAGGAATGGAGTATCTTTATCTAAAGAGATGTCTCCGAAGACATTAAAAGAGATAGAAGAAATGAAGGCAGTTCCTTATGCTTCAGCTGTAGAAAGCCTAATGTATGCTATGTTATGCACGAGACCAGATATCTGTTTTGTCATGGGCATGATTAGCAAATATCAAAGTAATCTAGGGCAGGGACATTGGACTACCAAAAAACATATATTAAAGTACCTGAGAAGGACTAGAGATTATATGCTGGTATACCAAGCAGATGATTTGCTTCCTGTGGGTTACACGAATTCTAACTTCCAATCAAATAGGGACAAATAGTAAGTCAATCTCGGGTTTTGTGTTTACTTTAGGAGGTAAAGCCATAACAATGGAGGAGTGATAAGCATAGATGCTTTTCAGACTCCACCATGAAAGCTGAGTATGTGGCAGCCTCTGAGGCATCCATAGAAGTTGTATGGCTCAGAAACTTCATGATGGACTTAGATATGATTCCTGGTTTGCTCCAAAATTATTATAGTATATTATGATAATAAGTGGTGCAGTAGCAAACTCAAAGGAACCACAAGCCAATAAGGCAAGTAAACACATAGAGCGCAAGTACCACCCAATACGAGACATCATATAACGAGGAGAAGTTGTTGCCGCCTAGATTGCATTAGATGATAACCTGGGAGATTCTTTCACTAATGCCCTTAAGGCAAGAGCTTTTGATGGACATGTTGAAGGGTTGGGAATTAGATGTATGGCAGGGTATATGGCAACATAGTCTTTTAGTATAAGTGGGAGATTGTTAGAGTATATACTAAAAGCCTAGCTTTTTGTAAACATTTATTTTTAAATAAAGAATCACATTGGTCAAATGTCTACATTTAAATGCGAAGTTTAGTTGTTCAATTAATTTATATTGTAGATAACATGGTGTGTGGTGTCACACATAGAAAATCATGTTATCAGTTCCTTATAAATTATAAACAATAGCTCACGACTAAGATGGATAGGAACAACCCATTGGAATAATCGTAGTGTAATTTGATATTAGTTTATCTTGACTATAAAATTACACTAGTACACTATGAGTGTATTGAGCAGGACCATTTGAGGTAGTTTCTTTTTATACTAACTAAATAAAAGAACAAGACCTCTGTTATTATGGAAGTGTGTACTTTTAATCCTAATATAATAACAAGCACATATACTTAATATTTATTTCTTTAATTTATCAAAGGGTGTGATTTAGTTCGATAAATCAATAGGCCCGATAAGTTGGGAAATAATATTATTTAGAGTGTGTGTTGTTGATTATAGAAGGAAACTGTATCTTAGGAATCTAGGTTGATGATGTCCCCAAGAGGAGCTCATAAGGATTGTCATGTAAACCCTACAGGTGGACTTAGTCCGACATGACGATAAGGTTGAGTGGTACTACTCTTGGAGCTAGATATTAATTAAAGTGAATTGTTAGTAACTCATTTAATTAGTGGACATTCAATATCTTAAACACAAGGAGACTAACACACTCATGATAAGAAAGATCTCATATAGTAATATGTGATTGGTGCGGTAGTTCAATAATAACTCTTTAATGATATGAGTTATTATTGATGAACTCGAGTTGGGTGTTCGGGGTGAACACGGGAAGCTCAACTTCATCGGGAGACCAAAACCAATTCCTCTTCTCGGTCCATGTCGTAGCCTCTTATTTATAAAGTGTTATACCCACCCATACCCACCTTCTTACCCATCTTAAGGTGGTCGGACAAGCCAAGCTTGGAGCCCAAGCAAGGGGTCGGCCAAGATCAAGCCTTGATGGAGCAAGTAGGTGGCCGACCCTAACTTGGAGCCCAAGTTGGTGGCCGGCCACAATAAAATTAAAAGGATTTTATTTTTTAAAATCTTTCCTTATGTGGAAGCCATGATTTAAAAGAGAGCTTTAAAATTAAATCTTTCCTTTTATAGTTTCTACAAAAGATTAAGAGAAAGGATTGATATCTTTTCTTATTTATAGATTGAAAGGAAGATTTTAATTTTGGAGAAAACTTTCCTTATTGTAATCATCCACATGTTTTTAATAGAGAGATTTTAATTTATAAAAGTTTCCTTATATAAGCAACCATGAAGGGAATTTTTAAAAGAGAAATTTTTATTTTTAAAATTTCCGGAAACAAATTAGGAAGTCTTAATTTTGTGTTTAAAACTTTCCTTGTTTGGAGGAGTTGTAGGGGTCGTCTACATTAATAGAATAAAAGGATTTTTTAATTAAATTGTCCTTTCATTAGCAAGGAAATTAAGAAAGTTTTAATTAAAACTTTCCTTATTTGCCAAGACCAAGGAATATAAAAGAAATGGTAGAGGTGCCTCACCTGACAACATATCTTCTATTATTCCTCTTTTCCTTGGTGGTGGTCGACCCTCTCTTCCTCCTTTTCTCCTATTCTTCTTCCTTGTGTGGTCGGCATCATCTTCATCTCAAGGAGCTTGGTGGCGGTCGGATCTTGTTAGAGGAAGAAGGAGTGATAGGAGGCTTTGTTTCATAGCATCCCTTGGAGCTTGGTTGGTGGCCAAAGTTCTTCATCTCTAGAAGACTCTTGGTGGCCGAAACTTGCAAGAAGAAGAAGGAGGCTTGGGTGGATTCTCGTCTCGGTAGATCGTCACCCACACGACGTCCGAGATAAGAAGAGGAATACGACAGAAGATCATGAGGTCTATAAGCTATAAAAGGTATAACTAGTTATTAGTTTCTGCATCATAACTAGTTCATCCTTTTATTTAGATCTTGAAATACCAAACACAAGAGGCTAATGAATCTAGGTTATCGTATTTATGTCTTTGATTTTGTGTTTCTTTTATTTTTTGAACTTGTAATTCGATTATTCTTTTTGGTTAAACCTAGGGTTACTATAAGGAGATTAAATATTGAATTTTGTTGAAAGGCTTTGTCTAGGAAGTGGTGGATGATCTCATACTCAAGAAGGCCTAGTGTCTCGTCATGTTTAACCTGGAAGCCAATCTCTGAAATAAATATTCAATCGAATTTGTAACTTGGGTGGATTTGGATCAATAATGTTAAGCATCGTTTGCGATCCAAGTCTAAACCTCTAAGAACAGATAAGTTGAGTTTGGAATCAATAATGTTAAGTTCTGTTTGCAATTCCAAATTTAATTTTTAAAGAACACAATAGGTTGTTAGGAATGGTTCAGGACTTGTACAAAATTTTTGTATAGGGGAACCAGTACGGTATTCCGAGTAGCAACCAACAACAAGAACTAAAAAAGAATAATGTTAGCAACACAGAAAGGAAATTTGAAGGACTCTTCATTCTTCAAACTTTAGAGCAATCTTTTGGTGTTGTTAGAGCTTTTTCAGAGCCACACGTAAGAGAGAAAATTGTAGTAATTGCTATTATGAAGCTCCTGGTCGAAGGCCTTTAAATAGGTCCATTCCGGGCGCCTAGAACCCCTTTAGGAGCCTGGACCACGTGGCTCGACCAGCCGACATGCTCCACATCAGCTTGTGGATAATTTTATGGTCCAAGCGCCTAGACCAACTCCGGGCGCTTGGATCGCGAGGGCACCCCAGGCACCCACCTGGGCGAGACTGGTCCAGGTTCCCGAACTAGCTCCAGGCGCCCGGACCCCCTTTTCAACTCCTTTTCTTGCAAAAAAAGGTTAGTCCTGGGCTATAAAAATATGTTCATCCTACAAAACAGAGTTAGTACAACTCAGCATATAGGAGTAGTAATTAGATCCTATCTCCTCGAGACTACGATCTAGTCAAGATCTCAACTTAGGTTTCCCAAATAAACCTAAGTTGGATCGATGCCTACAGTTCCCTTAACGGGGAACACGTTCTCACTCGATCTCTCCTCTAGTTGCTTACCTTCACTTACCAACTGTAGTCACTTGACTTGCCTTTGACCCACTAGGTCTTCCCGTCAGTTGTCAAGTCCATAGACCCAACTAGACTTCAGTCAGTTGTCAGGTCCCGCAGACCCAATTAGGCTTCCAACCAGATATCGGTCCCTACGGACCTATTTAGACTTCCCACCAGATATCAAGTCCCGCGGACCTAGATAAATTTTAGCCTGGTGCTAGGTCCTTCAGACATTCAACTCCTGCACACTTAGTAGAAAGGTTAGACATGCACCATATCTAACTTTAACCTATTTGTCATACATCAAAACTAGATTATTAGTGTAACTTGCACCAACAGTAACTTCATGTTCAAGTGGTAAAGTTTCAATTCTCTCACTATCACTCTCTTGGTTTTCTCCCCTTTGATCATTACCTTCGTTTAATGTTAATTTCTTTAACTCAAATTGTAATTCTTCATCATTTGTTCTAGTAGAATTTGATAGAGGATTTTCTTCAAACCAAACATTTAATGATTCTTCAACTAATTTAGATCTTTTATTGTAAATTTGATATGCTTTGCTATACTTGAATAACCTGCAAGAATACCCTCATTCGCCTTAGCAGAGAATTTTTCTAATTGATCTTTGGTGTTTAGAATATAAACCTTACATCCAAACACTCTAAGATATTTAATTATAGGTAGTTTACCAAACCATAACTTATGAGGTATTTTTCCTAGAAACCTATGTATTAATGTTCGATTTTGTACAAAACAAGCCGTATTTATTGCTTCGGCCCATAGGTAGCTATGAAGTGAATATTCATTTAGCATGCTCGTAGCGGCCTCTTGCAAAATCCTATTTTTCCTCTCAACAACTCCATTTTGTTGAGGAGTCCTAGGGGTCAAAAAATCATGTTTATAACCTTTGTCCATGCAAAAACTTGTGAACCTATCATTTTCAAATTCACCTTCATGATCGCTTCTTGTTTTGTTTATCTTGTGCTCTTTTTATTTTCTACCCTTTTACAAAAAGCAATCACGGTATCTAAAGTTTGATCCTTATGTTTCAAGAAAAATACACATGTATATCTAGTGTAACCATTTACAATCACAAAACAATACATACTACCAATTAAAAAAATACATCTACTACTATCAAACAAATCCATGTGAATGAGTTCCAATGCATTTGAAGTACTTGCAACATTTTTACTTTTATGGGTAGCTTTGATTAGCTTACCCATTTGACATGTATCACACATTTTATCCGTTTGAAACTTTAACTTTGGCAATCCTTACACCAACTCTTTCTTTGAAAGCCCTTTGATATTCCTCATGTTGGTGTGAGCAAGTCTTCGGTGCCAAAGCCAAGTCTCATTTTCTTTAGACATGAGTCACTTAGCAAATACATTAGTAGCACAAAATAATTCAACTTGACAAATATTTTCTTTTCTATGGCCTATGAGCATAATGGTGTTTAGTTTACTATGCTTGATTAGGTATTGAGATGAGGTAAACTCAACTCTATAACCTGAATCATATAGTTGACTAATACTTAGAAGATTAAAAGTCATGCCTTTCACTAATAAAATTTTTTTTATCACAAATTTTTTAGAAATTATAATATCTCCAATTCCTATAACTTTTAATTCACCACTATTACCAAAAGAAATAGTACCTTTACTTTTATCTCTAAATTATGAGAATTTTGATGAATCTCCTGTCATGTGCCTAGAGTATCCACTATCTATAAACCATGTTGTTGGATACTCTCTCTCGACGTATGCCTATTCAAACAAGATAAATCAAATACTTTGGTACCTAAATTTTGGGTCCAGTAGCATCACCAACAAATTGCTTGGGTACCCAAGCTTGCACAATCTTAACCTTTGAAGCATGGTTTCTACTAACTAAATATATGAATTTGATTTCTTTATGTTGTGATTTAAACCCTAAACCCGCTTTGTTGTAAACACCCCTTTGAGCTCCTAGAATCATGTCTAAATATTTAGACCTTGAAGTAAACTTTTCTAAAGTACGTCTAAGATCATCAACTTGCAATTTCAAAGATGCATTCTCATTCTTAAGGTCATCAAATTCAATTATGCCATTTTCTTGACGCATGCAAATTTCACATGGTGCAATTTCATTCTTAAATGATCTCAATTCATTTTGTAACTTTCTAACCTTATCTTTTGATTTTGCTAGAGCATTAGTTAAACATGCAATGCTAGCATACATCTTATAAAGCTTGGGAGAAATTATCTCGTCAACACTAGGTGATGACTCACTTGAAGATTCCTCATTCTCCCCTTGACTATTTTCACCTTCGCTATCTTCCACATGGCTTAAGGCCGTGAGTGTCGTGTGCTTTGAGCTCTTCCTTTCATCTTCTTCTGATGAGCTTGAAGATGATTCATCCTATGTGGCTTTCAAGGCCTTCCTCTTCTTCTTAATCTTTTCTTCTTGCTTCTTCAATTTTGGATACTCCATTTTGTAGTGACCCTTTTTCTTGCATTCATAACAAATGACATCAGTTTTAAACTTTGAATCCACAAGAGATTTACCTTTTCTTTTGTCATCATTAAAGATCTTCTTGACATCTTTCTTGTTAAATTTCCTTGAGCGTCCATCATTTTTCGAATAAAATTTGTCATTTCACTTGATGATAGCTCTTTATCACTATCACTATCACTATCTTGCTCAGATTCTGAAGATGACTCCTCCTTCTTCTTCTCTTTATGCTTCTTCCTACTCTTGTCACCTGCAACCTATGTAACCGTTATCTTTATGGCTTATGTTAGCTTGTTCATATAATTCAAGTTCACAAAATAATTTATCTAACTTTACTATTGACAAGTCCTTTGAAACTTTATAGGCATCCACCATGGATGACCATAATGAGTTTTTTGGGAAGGATTTTAGTGCATATCTTATGAGATCTTGGTCTCCACACTTTCTCCAACTGAATGGAGACCATTTAGGAGTTCCTTGAATCTCCAATGTAGTGAACTTATCGTTTCTCTATCCTTCATTGTGAAATTTGAAGTTGAATATTAGGATATCTCTCTTTGAAATTCTTGAATCCTTGGTGCCTTCATTTAGCTCAATGAGCTTATCCCACAAATCCTTGGCACTCTTGAAGGGTTTAACCTTGTTGAGTTGCTCTGAGTTAAACCCACATTAAAGAGTCACTGTCGCCTTAGCATTTGCTTGAGCCTCCATCTTTTGTTCAACAGTTCATTTTGATGATTCAAGCACTTTTCCATCCTTGCTTGGTGTTGTGAATCCCTTCATGATTGAGAACCACATTTCAATTTCAATCATGAGATAGTGCTCAATGCGACTCTTCTAGTAAGCAAAGTTGTTACCTTTATAGAATGATGGTCATGAAGTGTTGTGCCCCTTTTTCAATGACATCTTGTAGCTCTAAACTTATGCTTCCATGGAGGTGAATCCTCAAAATCCAACCTTGCTCTAATACCACTTTCTAGGACTGGTTGAGCTAGAGGAAGGGTGAATGACTCACTTCAATTTCTTGGTTAACTTGATGTTATGTAGCGGAAACTTGAAGGCAATGCTAACTCCTTATATTTACTTGATATCCATCTCCTTGAGGTGACTAATCTAAGGGTCCACACCATGGTCACACTTTGCACTATGAAACTTCTCCTTCTCGGATCAACACTGAAGGTGGAGAAACCTTACACAATAATCTACAAATCTTCCTCTCAATAGAACACCTCAATAGAACACCTCACAAGGAAAAAGAAGATAATAGATTAGGGTTTTGAGTATACCTTCTTCTTCTTTGAGTGGCTTGAGATTGTAGCACTAGTGAGAGCTTAAGTTTGAGCACTGGTGAGAGCTTGGAGAAAAATTAATCGCAATGGATTAGTGTCTGAAAAACAATCTTCACAAGCGTTCTTAAACTCTGCTAAAAGGAGTCATTTTTCTTGTCATTTTGTGAATCTTAATCGATTAAGAAGTGATCTTAATCGATTACTTGACTTTAATCAATTAGAGTAGTTGATTTGGTGCGTGTTTTATTTACGCGACTCCTCCAAATTGCCTACCCTAATTGATTAAGATTAGGGTAATCAACTAGATCAGTCGATTAGGGATTATTCTGCTTCGAACAGAATGCATAAGCGACTAAGCTAATCGCTTAAGCTTTGAATAGAAGTTTTCTGTTTAAAGCAGAAAGGCATCGTAATCGATTAGGAAACCTTCTGTTTCAAACAGAATGTTTGTTAACACTCTCTTAATCGATTAAGTGTTTTTCTTAATCGATTAACATGCTTTACTTGTGCTGATTTTCAATTGCCCCACCACGAATCTTGTTATTGACCTCCCTAGACTTTTTTTTGCCTTATATCTGGTCTTCTGACCTGCAAGGGTTTTTCTTGTGCAAAAAATTTGGTCCCCTAACCTCCTTGGACTTCTCTTGCCTTGCATCCGGTCTTCTGACCTGCAAGGGCTTCTCTTGCTAGGAATCCAGTCCTTAACCTTCTTGGTCCTACAAACACCAACTCATATAAGATTCAATGTATTATCCTAAACTTAAATAATCATCAACCATCGAAATTTCCTCCTTAGGGTATGATTGCACCAACACAGATGTATTGACCAAGTTAGCTAGTTCGCTGAGCTTGCTGGCGTTGGATAAGCCTATTGAGAAAATACTGCTGGTGACCCATATCGAAAGACCAGTCGAAATAGAAGTGCAGAGTGACTGGCGAATTCCGTTGATAGAGTTCTTCTAAGCAAGAAACTTACTGGGCGATCGGGAGTAGGCACGGTTGTAAAAAAGAGAGCTGATAGGTTTGCATTAATAGGAGACCACTTATACAAGAGAGATTTCTCAACTGTATTGGATCGGAGGATATTTAATATATTTTATAAGAAGTACACTAAGGTTACTATGGAAGCCATATGGGCAATCGATCGCCCGCCCGGAAGATCTTATAAGCCGGATACTTTTGGCCTACTCTATAGGTAGACGCAGCTCGAGTGGTCGCCACATGTTTATCATGTCAAAGGCATCAAAATATACAGCACCGACCCATAGAAGCATTGAAGACCTTAATCATCTCCTGCCCGTTCGACTAGTGGAGCATGGATATCATAGGACCTTTCTCAATGGCGATCGGTCAAATGAAATTCTTTCTCATTGCAGTAGACTACTTCTCTAAATGGGTGGAAGCCGAGCCATTGGCTAACATAACATAGCAGATGGTTATTAAATTTTTATGGTAAAGTATTGTGTGCCAGTTCGGTATCCCTCACAAGCTTGTGTCTGATAATGAGAGACAATTTCAAAGGCGGAAGATCAAAGAGTGGTGCATGAGCTATAGTATTTTGCAAACCTTCACCTCCATGGCTTATCTTGAGAGCAAAAGTCAAGCGGAAATCACAAATAGAGAAATTTTAAGAGGACTCGGAACCCGACTAGACCATTTAGGTGGAATCTGAGTTGATAAACTTTTGAGTGTGTTGTGGGCTCATCGCACTACATTTAGAGAAGCCACTGGCATAACCCCGTTCCACTTAGTGTATGGAGGAGAAGAGGTGGTAACAGTTGAAGTTAGCATTGAATCCGATCAGAGATAGTTGTATAACGAGGAGAATCTCGATTAGCACCTTATGGAGTTGGACTTAGTGGAGGAAATTAGAGATAAAGCAGTTGCTCGGCTAATGACGTACCAGTAGAGAATGAAGCAGAGCTATAACAAGAGGGTTATTCCAAGGTCATTTCAAGTGGGTGACTTGGTATGGAAAAGGATTAAATCAATCGACAATGTCAACAAGTTAGAAACACCGTGGTGTGGACCGTATAAAGTGACAAAATCTCAACTCAGGATCTTATTACTTGCAAGATGAAAATAGAAAAAACTTTGAGTAACCATGGAGCGCAAATCATCTACAGTCCTATCGGGTCAGATAGTAAGTTTGCGCTAAATTTATGTAAATTATAAAAATTTATATTCAATGAATGCAGGAAGGTTTAAGTGAAAAACACCCAAGTCCTAGACTCTCACGTCACTCAACCAAGTTATAAGTGAGCATTCTCTCAAGCCAAATCCCAAACTCTCGCACCTCTCGGTAGAGTTATAAATCAGACTCTCGTGCCGCTCGACCGAGTTATAAGTGAGCATTCTCTCATGCCAAATTTTTAGACTTTCAAGCCGATCGACCGAGTTATAAGTGAGCATGCTCTCGATCATGCCCAAGTTCCAGACTTTTGAGCCGATCGATCGAGTTATAAGTGAGCATGCTCTCACGCCAAGTCCCAGACTCTTGTGCCACTTGGTTGAGTTATAAGTGAGCATGCTCTCACGCCAAATCCCAGACTCTCACATCGCTTTGCCCAGTTATAAGTGAGCATGCTCTCACGACAAATTTTCAGAGTCTCAAGTCGATCAGCTGAGTTATAAGTGAGAATGCTCTCATGCCCAAGTTCCTGATTCTCAAGTCGATCGGTCGAGTTATAAGCGAACATGCTCTTATGCCTAAGTTTCAGACTCTCGAGCCGAAAGAAGGGGTGGTGCTAGTTGACATCTTGGCCAAAGAAGGGGTCCGATCGGACAAAGTGGGAGTGCACCGACCGGTTGCTCTCTTCGGAACACTAGATGAAGAACTTTCTCCCCACTCGGATGATGGTCACAAGGTTGATGCAGTAGTAGAGCTAGGCTGAGCGGATGTTGCTGATCGAATGGAGGCCTCTGTTCGGAGTCTTTAATGGCACTGACATTGCAGTAATGGCTCAGTAGAGGTCGTAGACTCCGAAGGGACCGCTATGGGCATTAAAGAATGACGCTCTGGAGGCAGCTCCTCAGTGTTGACGGTAGCATTGCTCTCCACCACTCGGCTTGCTCTGCTCTTTAGAGAATCCAATCGGTATGAGTCCATGGTTCTCTATCTCGGCCGTCCACAGGCCTTGAACTCCTTATCAGCCAACAACATGGCGCCAGCATGGGTCAACAGTAGACCTGACCACGGTTCGGAACCGACTGTTCGACGGTTCGGAACCGCTGGTTCGAGGGTTCTAGGCAGGTCGACCCTTATCCTTAACCGCCTAAGACGGTTACGGTTCATGGTTCAGAACCGTCGGTTCACGGTTCGCTTCACGGTTCGTCACGGTTCACCACGGTTCAAGATTAATATGTTAAAAAAAATAAAAATTAAAAATTAAAAATTAAAAATTAAACATTAAACATTAAAAATTAAAATTTATTGGAAAAATGGCTTGCACTTATTTAAGTTGCCTACGTATCCCTTTAGGGGAATCAAAGCCCACGTAGTTCTTTTACATTTTTATCCTTTTACATTTTCATTCACTTCTATTTTCTGTTCCTGTTGTATTTGTTCCTTCAGTATCAAAATCTTCAACTTCATCATATGAAAATTACATTCCTTGGATTCTTTTCTCCACTCTGGTCCAATCGTCTAGTAATGCTTGGGCTTCCAATGAGTCGGGAGACAAAGTTGATCGTCGTTCATCTAATATGTTGCCGCCGGCACTGAACGTCTGCTCTACAGCAACAGTTGACACTGGACAAACTATAATTTCTTTTGCGATCACGGAGAGAACAGGAAAGCTTTGAGCCTTCTGTGACCACCACTTTAATATATCAAAGTTTTTACTATCTGCTTCATTAAAATCAAAAGAATTCGTAAAATAATTCCCAAGTTCCTATGTGGAACTTGAGGATCCTCATGGACGTTTTATTCGTTCTTTTAATAAGACTTGTGCTTTTGTAAGTTTTAAATTACTACTAGTAGTTTGTTGTATTTCAAAAATATTAATTTATGTTCCATATTTTACATAATATTGATTATAAATATCATATAAATAAATTCTAACATTATATATAATATTAACTGGATCAGGGGAAAAAGAATTTTTAATTGGAATTAAAGCGTCATAATATAAAGTTAACATTTATTGTAAAACTTCTAATTTAAATCTAGGATCTAAAGCAAATGAAATTAAATAAATTTCAGGAATTAAATAAAAATATTTTTCTCATTTAGTTTTCATAACTAAGATGCAAGGAGATAAAGATTCATTATTAATATGTTCATTTAAAACTAATACTATATTAGAAAATTTTTCTAAAACTAATTGAGCAGTGGGATAATAAACATTGGGAAATTGTTCGGTTGCATCATTAAATACTTTTAAAATTTCACAAATACTACTACAAATATTCCATTGCTGTGAAAATAAATATATATTAGTATTAGTGTTTTGTGCAAAAAATGAACATAATAATTCTTTATATTGAAATGAATCTTGTAATAATTGGTATGTTGAATTCCAACGTGTTGGTACATCACGTGGAAATTTTTTAGGTCTCATTCCATTAATTTTACAAAACCTACCCCATTGTTTCATTATAGATGAATGAAACCATAAATAAGAAATTGAAATTCTAATTGGTTTAATATAACTTTCTAAAATTTTTAAACCATCTTGAACACATAAATTTAAAACATGGCATACACAACGAATATGAAAAAATAAACCTCCAATAATAGGTTGACAAACAAATTTTAGATCATCTATACAAGCGGTATTGGAACTAGCATTATCTAATGATATTGAAAATATTTTATGAGTTAAACCATATTCTTCTAAAATTAAACATAATAATTGTGCGATATTATGAGCATTATGTGATTCATCAAAAACTCTATAAGCTAATAATCTTTTTTGGAGGTTCCAAGAGTTATCGATCCAATGGCAATTCACACCCATATACGAATGTGTTTGCCAATGATCACTCTAAATATCGGAATATAAAGAAACTTTATTATCTAATTTACTAAATTCATCAATTAAATTTTTTTTCTTTGTTTTACTAATTTTTTAATTGTACGAGTAAGTGTAGTCCTAGGAACACGTTTAGCACATGGATTAAGAGATTCTTTACAAAAAATCTTCAAATGAGCATTTAGATCCAAAACTAAAAGAAAGATGTTCTACGAAAATAAATTTAGCTAATGATTCTCTTAATTTATTATCCGAATATAAAAATAAACCGGAATCGGTACTACCGCTAGTTGAAGAAAATCTTGATAATTATGTTTGAGAACGGTCGAGTCCATATTCCGTCGGGTACTTCGTTTCTACATGTCGTTTCAACGACCCATAGCCGTCGCTGGCTTGGAATTTGTAGGAATCATTGCAGTGCTTACATTTTGCACGCATTTCTCCCGACGGAAGAGTGACATTCTCAAAATGTTTAGTGAAAATAGAAGACTTTAGAGGGGGAAGTTTCCGAACCTTAGAAGTAATTGCATCGGTACTTCCTTGTGTTTCGGGTGTCGGATTCGGAAGATGCTCGATCTCATCATCGGTGGATTGAATGTTGGGGTCCTCCTCCCGCGGATTCATTATTTGCTTTCCCTTCCGAGCTCGAGATGATGCACCTCCACGGCCTCCTTCCACTGTAATTGAAAATTGGAAACGAAAGCGTGTAGAGATTAGAGAATACGAAAATGAGATTAAGAGTAGAGAAGATGTGTGTGAAAAATGATGAAATGAGCTCTCTATTTATAGAGTTTTGATAGTAACGGACATTAAATCATAGCCATTGATCAAAAAACGGTCAAATGATCCTAACCGTTGAAAAAAATACTAAAAAAATCCTCCCAACGGCTATGAACCGCCGGTTAACCGACGGGTTAAGCCAGCGGTTCGCCGATTTTAAAACAAATGAACCGGAATCGGCCCGGCAACTTGCCAGGCCAGTTCCGGTTCGACCCGGCAAACCGGATCAACGGGCAACCAGCTCATTGATCTGGTTACGGGCCCGGGCCATGTCTGGGCCAGACTCGGCCCGGGGTCAGGTCTAGCCAACAGCCTATGGCTCTCCTTTCATCTTTTGCTGCCCTTATAAAGAATTATTCTTTATCTTTATCTGCCCCGTGTTTAATTTCCTGCAATTGTAAATCAGGACTGAGTTCCGGCATCCATGCTGAAACTTTGGAGCCCGATGGCTAGTTTTTTAGCCCTACGTACAGCGCATAATCCGCTCTGCGAGACGTTATCCACTCAAATATTTCGAATTTAGAAACCACAAATTAGTTGAGCATTTCAAAAGGAGATTACCAGATCAGAAGAGAAGAAGAGGGAAAGACAAGGCCGGTCTTTCTCCTCTTTTTTTTTTCTTTCTGTCTTTCTTTCAGCGTTTTCCTACAAATTAGCATTAATTCTTAATAATTAACGGCCTGGTTACGTTGCTCATCTCATCAATTAGTTAGTAGTTACCTCCTATTTCAACGACAACAAATCTTTCTTGATTGGCATCGAGAACCGGCCATTCTTCAGTCAGTATCAGCCATCAGGTTGGCTAATTGGTGTTAGCCACGTTTGATTTTTATCGATCGCTCACATTTGAAGCAATTCAGCACATTCTGCAGCTTCGTTTTGTGGATTTGATATTCGGCAACAATTTTGGCTTTTCATTTTTATGTAATTTTTCTCGCGGACAAGGTCGCCGGAACCGCAGCACCAGGGCAGCAGGCGGCGCCGGCAGCGACAATGGAGCCGGACCTCTTGGTCTCCTCGTTGCTCGCGGCCGTCTCCGAGTTGTGCCTGATCGCGATCTTGCTGGTCGACGCCGTGCTGTCGTACGCCGCCACCAGATTTGCCCGCGCCTGCCGCCTGCAGCCCCCCTGCCTGTTCTGCTCACGCCTGGACCACGCCCTGGGCGGCGAGCGCCGCGGATTCTACCGTCACATCCTCTGCCATTCCCACAAGATCGAGGTATCCTCCTTGATATACTGCCACGCCCACGGCCGCCTCGCCAGCTGCCGCAGCATGTGCGAGGCATGCCTCCTCTCCTCCTCCGACCTCCGAAAGCCCAAATTGGCCGTCTTTCACGCCGCCGAAACAGAGCACCTCGGAGACGTCGCTTTGCTCTACGGAGGTGGCGGTGGTGATCTCGGACAGGTTTCCGTGAGTTCCTGCTCCTGCTGCGCCGAGCCGTTCACCTTACGCCGTGACGTGGAAGAGGAGACATCGGCGGAGCTGCAGCAGGTCGAGCAGGACCGGATGACGATGGCCGAGCTGTACAAGGAGCTGGAGGAGGAGCGGAGCGCTTCGGCAGTGGCGGCTTACGAGGCCATGGCGATGATAAACCGCCTGCAGGAGGAGAAAGCCGGGATGCAGATGGAGGCGCTGCACTACCGGCGGATGATGGAGGAGCAAGCGGAGCACGACCAGGAAGCCATCCACGAGCTCAACAACCTGCTCACGGATCGAGAGAAAGAGCTGATCGATCTCGAAGCAGAGCTCGAGAGTTGCCGGAAGAGGCTCGGCGAAGAAACAACCGAACCGGAAGAGAAATCTAGCCATGAGACAGAGCTGAAACGCATGGCGGAAGGCTTTGAGGAAGACAAGGCTCGAATTTTGGCGTGCTTGAAGAATCTACAGGAGAAGATCGATAATGGCGTATGCTGCGGATCTCTGCAAGATGAGGTTTCGAAGCTGAAGGATCGATTGCACGCGCATTACGCGGAGAAAGAGATCCTTAGCCGCGCTGTGGGCGCGCTGAGACATGGAGCCGATGGAGTGAGCTTAGTTGAGGAAATGGCATGCCAGCTCAGGGAATTAAGGAGAATTCCCGTAACGTAAACCTAGCGAATCTAGTCGCATTTCCATTTCCGGATCTGTTTTTACTTGATCTTGCATCCATATATAGGTCTTGTCTGCGCGGGCTTTTTTTAGTATTAAATCTCCGGCAAACTAGGAACGCAGCATACACGTGTTATTTAGCCGTTAATATTATGAATTATGAATTATGATAATAATTACATGAAATATATGATCTATAGGAAGAAAAATGCACGGATAAAGGCTATCTGAACTTCAACGGCCTCAAAAAGTTTCTGATAAAAATATTGTCCATGTATTAAAATGGCAGTATTTGGGCTTCATGAATTTGAGTAAAGACTAGCACCTTAAACTGAAGGGGCAAGGTACATAAGATGTAAAATACAACTTCACTTGCATTTACCTGTGCGCTTAATTGGCTTATCCTGCTGCTAGTTTTCTATCCTCGTTTGGCCTTCGCCGGAGAGAACCAGACGATCGCCGTCTCTTATCAGCCTCACGTCGTCGATCTCCGCGCCGTCCTCTGTCAGCACTTTGCGCGCCTCGAAGCCAAACGTCTTCGACCCTACGTCGAGCAGCTCCCGCAACGAGTTCGGCAGCAGCACAAGCTTCCGCTTGACCGTTTCGCTGCGATCCGGGCAGCTGATGGTCACGCGCGGAGGAGGCAAGCACGCGCTACGCATGCTGCCCCCTTCGTCGGGGAGTAACGGTCTCGGAATGCCGCCGAAGAGCGGTGAGAGCAGGCCGCCCTGATTATGCCGCCGGGCTCCGACGTTGGCAGCTGAAATGACCCCAAACAGCGAGTTGTGGAAATGGGCCCCGGTCGCGCTCTCCGCCTTCTCCGTCCCGTGGTCCCGCGATGAGGATTGGAATTCCTCCTCCGCCGCCTGCGGCATGACGGGCTCGCTGCAGAACCGCCTCACGGGCGCCGGAACCAGCGGCGCTGAGGAGGAGTCGGAGCCCTTTATGGATTCGAACAGAGCTTTGATCTCGTCGTGGCCCTGCTGATCCGCCAGGCTCCTGGGCGTCCATCCCTGGTCGTCGGCGGCGTCCATCCCTGGTCGTCGGCGGCGTCCATGTTGGCTCCGCGGCGGAGCAGGAACTCAACCATGGCAAGATTCCCGTCACACACGGCGCGGTGGAGAGCCGTGGTGCCATCCTTCTTCGCCGCCTTCACGTCTCCTCCGTAGCGGATGCAAGCTTCGAGGAGGTCGAGGCTGCTCTGTTCTGCGGCAGTGCAGGCGAAGTAGGCCATGTCGCCGGCCGAGAGTTCTGCGCCGTGATCGCTCAGTAGTTTTGCCACTTGCTCGTGCTTACCGAGAATGGCCTCCCACAAGGGAACGCTCCCCTCAGAATCTGCAAGACATTACAAACCTGCATATGCACTGGAGCAATGGGTAAAACTCATGGATAAGTATGCAGTGCACCTACCTTTGCTGTTGGGTTCTGCATCGTAATCTAGCAAGAGACGAACACAATGCTCGCTTCCTTTGGAAGCTGCCATATGCTATCGAAAGAAACAAATGAAATTAAAATTCCTCGTGGCAGATGAGATCTCTGAAATCCACAAGTGTCAGAAATATAGAATGCTAACCAGTGCTGTGTGTCCATTGTTATCTGATTCATTTGGGTCCAAACCGCGTCTTAGAAGTTGATGCAGCAAGAAGTCGTCTTCTCTGAGTATGGCAAAACAGAGCGTAAGGGGCAAGTCCAATCTACCCCGGGTCAGCATGTTTTCTATCTCCTTTAAGAGTCCTTCCATCAAAGGATTATCCCTCTGGTCTTTAAGGTACTATTACATGAGAAGATCGTTAGTCATGTATGGGAGAAGTTAATTTTAAGCATTATACTAATCACTCAGTTCTAGAAACAACATGCTATCATTGTATCATATATGTACCTGCAGCAGGTTGCTGATGATGATTGTTCCATCCCCAACATTTGACTGAACAATACTAAGGAATGTAGTGCGGTTTAATCGCAACAGCTGGCACAATGATCTTGTTCGAACTGTCAAGAATTGTGGTCTATAACAAAGAACGCCAATCTCTCCGAGGAGATCTCCTTTCTGTGCAATCCGAACAATCTGCAGAATAAGCACAAGATGCCCATTTAGTAGGTGTGTCAATGCTAAATCAAATATAGCCTTTTTTTCCTTTCAGGTAGTTAAGGGAAAAAACAACTTGCCTCGTCTGTTCCATTCCTATGGTCTATTAGCTCCTGCAAAGTTAACACATCAGCTTTGAAGCAAGAAAAATGAGTTCTATGGGAAATATATCTTAGAGGATTTTTTGATCTATCAGATTACCAAATGAGTTTAGACTGTTGAAGAAATAGGAGAGAAACTAGAGATTGCTAGAAAGAATAGCTTACGTGATCTTCTATTTTCTTAGTCCAATTTCCTAAAGTTTTTAGGTTAGTTATTCTGAAATCTGTAATCCGTAATCTTATTTCATATAGCAATAAAGAATTCTCTTTCTTTGTCCTTCCTCTAACAAGGATGCCTCTTCTCCTTAGTCCTTATTGCAAAGCCTATCCACCTCTCCTCCCCATTCTTCAGCTTGTTACCCATCATGCTTTTCACATCCTAGCAGGTAGATCAAATTCTCCCTCATGAATCTGGTGTAATTAGAAATTCTACTCTTCCAATGTTTCTGGCCACGCCACTCAGAAGGCCATCACTCTACAGCCTTATTATCAATTTCTCCCCTCGGTGGAGTCCTATTTCCATGATCCCAAAATTTTAAAGCATAATGTATAGATGATTCACGGTCTAATTACTTGTTCATCCTATTGTGCACAACTCTATTAAATGCCTTAGCATGAGTTCTTCGTGGTATGCTAGCGTGTCCACACTCTTCTTCTCTATCACAAAATGTGACGCCTAATGCTGAGCAAAGTCATGGAAACCGAGTACAAGGTTTGTGGACGTGAGCAGACTTCATACTCTCCTCTTGTTCGTTGATACCCTCTCATGTGGTAGTCTGCTCAATTTCTGTGTGGGGTGCCAGGTCAGCATATGACCTTCTGACAAATTTTTGTTAATCAGTTTTGTTAAATAAAACAATTTCGATTGTTCCTCCAAAATTCCTCCAGTTTAAATTTCTCCAACTTCCTACACTTTCAATTCTGCCTTTCCAATTTTGCCTTCACGGTAAAATCTAAGACTCCCTAATTACTTTATTAAAAGTCATCAACGCAGATGATAGGTAATCACAAATTATTTTTACTCTTCATCTTTCCACCTGCACTTATTTTTATTGCTAATGGTTCTCATTTTTTTTTAAAGAACAAAGCTCTTGATAAAAGTATATATAAATAAACCTCAAAGAGTTAGTTGCTATGAAGGAGTGAAGTCTGGTATGCAGATTGTTGAAATAATTCTTGTATATTTAACACAATTTCCTAGAGCACGGTTTGGTAAATATAGTTTTATTTTTTGTTCAGTTCAAGATGATCAGAAGTGTCTTAGATCACTCACTTTTTCATCTAATCTCACTATCTGAAAATGATATTCTGCTAATTGTCATCTATCTATTCTATCCATCCATCCATCCATCCATCCATCTAATCTATCTATCTATCCATCCATCCATCCATATAATCTATCTAATCTATCTATCTATACAAAATCATCATAAAAGTGATGGCTCTACGAGGATCATGAGGCTAAAAGCCTATCTTCATGAGCACTTTCAATCTAAGGATTTTAGTGACCTAAGATATTTAATTAGCATAGAGGTGGAGAAACCATTGTAAAACTATATCCTTATACGCTCAAGGAAAATGACATGTTTGGATTATGCCCGTTGATATCTCTGTAGATTTGAATGTCAAATTGATGACGGAATAGGGGTTATCATTGATTGATCTAGAAAGGTACTAAAGACCTTTTTGAAAATTAAACTACCTCATAGTATTATCCTCCGAGAGAATGGTCCATAATTTCTTGAGGCTCTGACTCGAGCAATTGAAGGCAAAGTATTTTATGGTATCCAAGAAATGCTCTAGCAAAAGTTCTATATTAAATCATGATCATCTTTAGATTGTGGAGTACATTTATTTCCAACAAGCAATCGTACACAAACTCTAATCCAATTTCCACAAGTGGAAAAATCACATTGAAATTGCTTGCTACTAGGTCAAAATGGTGTAAAATTCAATGAAATTATCACATCATTTTTCAGCTCCAATAATAATCTGCTAACTAAATCCTTAAGATTCGGATCGAGTATATATGTAATAAGCTATATTTTCATGATGTCTTGGGAGGGAGATCTAGAGACCTAAATGTAAATATTTGGGTCTCCCTTGTGAATATGGTGACCAGGATTAGAATGTAATGTAACAACTATAAACGATATATGTATAGGTAGAAGGGACTATCTGAGATAAATTAGCCCTTTGTCGGAGGCAACTTGGTTTGCATGGAAAGTAAGAAGTTTTGTAGCATGATCTAGAACTGAAGCTAATAAGCAATCACAGCCACTTCGTTCGTGATATTAATATGTCCAAAATAAATCAGCTAGTTTAATTCCCACTTTTTTAGTCTAGTTATTTTTCTAGAGTCTTTATATACACATCTAATGGATTGCATTCTTATTTCATATAACAATAAAGATATCTAGGTTATCACTGAGATGATAAAAATTTTGGTGATTTTAAAGTTAAGTGAAAAGACAAAATTCTCAAATGAAACTCCCTTTTTACCGCTGTTCCAGTCACTAGTATGTAAAAGTCTGTAGGAGCTTCATTCTGCAAGATCACATCTTCCCTTGGAGGATAATACTCAGCTTTCATCTCAGAGACCTTCAAATATGTAAAAGATGAGATACTGAGGTGAGAGCAATACATCTAGCTCTATCTTTTGATAATCAGGTAAAGTCCCGAGTTAGAAAACTATGATGGTTACCAGTTGAAATAGCAGGTCATTAGAAACGCCATAGAACAAGTACACCCTTTGAACAAGTGAGTAAAAAAGATAGTGCGTAATGCTGGATCTGATGGCTTTTGGAAGAGCATCCAACGTCTCTTGCTGTTGGATCCCTTCTGAGTTAGTCCTGAACTTCAAACTGAGATGTGAGATCATTTGTTCTTGTAAGCGCTCAGGTAGCTGATTTCTTTGTGCAAACCCTGTGGCTACTTGGATTGTATCCCTCTGCAATGATCATGACGCATCCTTAATGTTTTGAAATTAAACGAGATTAAACATTGGTTGTAAACTCAACTTGCTGAATTCTGAATGGAATGAACAAGTTTTGCATTGCGAAACTTACATATCTTCTAGTTCTGCTAGTTCTATGAACTACCAAATTGGTCATATTTCCTATTAAATAGGCTGTTAGTCCAAGGTTAAAGAGCATGTAAAAGATGTCGAAAATCATCTCTCCCATATTTACAGCATGCAAGTCTCCATAACCAACGGTTGCAAGAGTGGTGATTGACCAGTACACAGAGGTCACATAACGAATCAACAAGCTTTGCTGATGGAAATCTGGCATAGAAGAACCAATCCAAGTTCTGCTTGGATTATGATACCTTGAAGCAATAAGGTAAAAGAAGCAACCAGCACAATGCACAGCAAATATAGTCACCTGTGAGATTGTTATGAAATGACAGTATCATTAGAATTATCCACTGCAAATGGTAACTGAATGTATAAACTTAGGTAGAGATCCTTACAAAAATAAGTTTTGCACATCTGACCCAAAAATAATTGAAGTGCCTATCTTTTTCTAGCCTGGTAAATGAAAAGATAGCATGTGTGCAATTAGTTGGGGGCTGTAATATCTTTACTCATAGAACACAAAATAATAGTTAATATCTAAAACACATAATTTTTGAACCATGAAATCCGCTTTGACATTAAGAGTCAAAAACATTCATATGGTTTATGAAACATGAAAACAGATTGAAGAACAAGATTTATTAGTCATACCTAGCAAATAGTGCACTGACTCTCCTGAGACGCCAAAGCCGAAGCATGTTGAAGAATCCATAAGAGCGGAGCTTATGCGGCAGCAATATTAGTGCGAGTTCAGAAGGGATTGTGGAAGCAACATCGAGAACGAACCAGGTGGTCAAATATTTCCATGCTATTAGCTTAGGATCATCCACCATCAAATAAGTAGTTCGATCAAGGTAGGCTACAAAGAATGTTAAAATGATGTCTATGGCAAAGAATGCATTGACAATGTTGTCCACCAGGGCAAGAGTTCCCCTTGGATGTCCAAGGAATCCAAATTCAAATGGAGAAACCCAAGCAGAATAAATAACGAGAACAATCAAGAAAGTCTCCCATGCCCTGTGGTAGAATTTCTAACATCAGAAACGTATACAATAATGAAATATCCAATCACTTCTCTCCCAGACGAATTAAATTACTACTTAAGAACAAGATGGCTGAGGGTTTCCTCTTTCAAGTGCAATACTAACAAAGAATGATAAAATGTCATGAAATAAAGGCGTTTACATTTTTGAACGAAAATATAACAGAAAAAAAAAACTAGAAGCGAGGAGATTTTTTGTATGCAAAGGAACTATCCCAAGGAATAAAAAATAAACATTTATATCATAAATCTTAAAGCCTAGGGTACTTAGCTTGCAGTACTAAATCTTACAATATTTTCCCAAAATATTAGACTTGAAATTTAAATTAACGCATAATACCTTTACATATTTAGGAGTTAGGAGTGGAATTCAATTGCTTCCTAAAACAATAAAACGGGTTAAAGGCTACTCAACGGGAATCCCACACGAAACCTATGATTGATGTTTCGTAAGGAATATTGATCCAGAAGAAAGTTTCGGATTCTTCAAGAGTTTATGACAAAAAAAAAAGGTATGGAAGAAGGAAAAAACTATCTTTTTGTGAAGCCAAGAAAGCCTGCTCCTGTATACTCTCTCCCTTTTTGTTTTCTCATTTTCCCGTGAACAAAAAAAAGGCGAAGAACAGAGGGAAACCCCAGGAAACTGGAAAGCTTTCCATCCAGAGAACCCCCCACGGCCCACAATCTCCGATGCGAAAAAAGAAGTAGCCATAGTAGCGGCAGAGGAGAGAGAACACAAGACCTGTATCGCCGATCATAAGGGGAAACGATGAACCACCGGAGCATGACCCTTCGGGTACTCCTGGCCCCGAGGGAGGGAAGAATCCCGCTGAAGATGCTGTAATGGCTGCCGTCCCTCGAGATCTCTTTCTCCGTCTCGAGGCCGCACATCATGGCCATCGGCATGTTAAACACCTCCGCCGTACGCCTGCCCGACATACTCGATTGATATTACTACCACTCCCGCTCTCCAACCTCTTGCTATCTGGATTTAAAGAATCACAAGGAACTCGATCAGCGACGGCGACGGCGCCTGGCGAGGGCGCGAGCTAAGAAGGCAGCCTGGGAAAGGAAGGAAGACGGCAGGTGATTACTGGTTCTCATGTCTATTTATAGCCGCGAGATCTGTCACGCTCGGCTCTGTTTTCATCTTTCGTCCCCCCCATTTTGCTATATTATATTTCTTTTGAAACCCTGAAAAAGAAATAAAATCTCAAATATTTTAGAGATAATAAGAAAATGTTAAATAATCCATCCTAATTTTTTAAATTATTTTTTCAAAAAATTAAAGTTATTTTATTCCTTATTAAAAAAAACACTACTAAACGGAACCCAAGCTATATCGAGTAGCAGTCAGCTTCAAGTCCCAAGTTATAGTCAGTATATATCGAATCAAACCTATAAAATGTGTTGATCGTGTTTAGGTTAGGTATTAAATGGGATAGTTAAGTTTGGTTACAAAGTTTTTAACATAATAAATTTTATTAACTATTTTGACATTTATCATACTATCTTACTAGTTTTTTAAGAATCTAAATACTTTACTAACTCATTTTGTATAAAATAAAATTATGATAATGTTATTTTTTTCGTTTTATGCTTAAAATAATTTTAAAATTTATTAATAATTTTCTCTGATTATTCTATATAAAAAAATATTATTCTCATATCTTAGAATTGAAAACACCATGAGTGATGTAATTTTTATAAATACCTTAAGCCGACGATATTAGAAAGTATACTTTTCTCGATTTTTGACTAAAATCAAGTGTAATATTAAATTAATTTTTTTATGAGAAAAAGTTCATTACAATTGCTTATTACTAGGGTTCTCGAGTGTATATTGTATTGTATGGTATCCTTACCAAATTTAATTTATAGACGTGAGTATTAATTTATTATATTATATATGTAACGTGTATATGTGATGACTAGTGTTAATTAAAGTTCTTTGTGACCACATGACGTGTTAATTAAAATTTTTTGTGACCATTGTTATTTTCCTTATACTAATTTATGGAATAATGAATACTTGCATTTGAACTAGTTTTTTTTAATTTTATAAAAATATAACTTTAATGTATTCCAATTATGTTGGAATATTTAAGTTGACAAGAGTAATTAATTTGAAATAAATTATTGAACAGTAAATTATTCATCTGAAATTTTCAAATGGGTTAAAAATGAATCTGATACTCGACCGCGACCTGAATTGATCTGAAAAAAAATATCAAATTTGGTTTGGAGATTTTCAGATTCGGGTTGGATTCACGTTGGAGGATTTTTGGCTTAGAAATTTTGAGGTCAGATTTAGAAGTTTTAGTAGATTTTTTAGAATTAAATTAAATTTTATTTTGAACTTAAGATGTTTTTATGTGTATCAATATCAATGTTAGTATGATAACGAAGGAGTATTAAAATAAAAGTGAAAAATTATAGGGATGATGACTCCTTTTTCTGTCCACTAGGACTCCTCCACAAGGCTTCCTCTATCGTGAGGACGATTGGATCTGAGATAGTAACATGGGTTAGTCGTGTCGGCTTCTCCTGTGCAGCCCCTCCGACGATGAAGTTAGAAATCCGTTGGAAAAGATAAAGAGAGAGGACGTGACTCTTTCAAAAAACTATATAACTATATTTGTTATTTTATTCATTATTAAAAAAACTCCCACTAAACCGAACCCAAGCTATATTGAGTAGCGGCCAACTTGAAGTCCCGAGTTGTAGTTACATATACCGTGATGAATCGAGACTATAAAATTTGTTGATTGTGTTTAAGTTAGGTATTAAATGGGATAGTCAAGTTTGATTACAGAGTTTTAGCATAATAACTTTTATTAATTATTTGGTCTTTATCATACTATCTTACTATTTTATTAAGAGTCTAAGTACTTTACTAACTAATTTTGATGAAGTGTAAAATAAAATTATATTAATGTTTTTTTTCTCTTTTCACGCTTAAAATGATTTTAACGCTTAAAAATATGTATTGTCAGTCTCATGTTTTAGAATTGAAAACACCACGAGCGAGAAGGTTCTATAAATACCTTGGGCCGACGACATTAGAAAGTATATTTTTCTTGACTTTTAGGTAAGAATAAGTATGATATTAAATTATTTTTTTTTATGAGGGAGAGTTTATTACAATAACTTGTTGTTAGGGTTCTTTGTTAATTAAAGTTTTGTGTGCCCACGTGGCTAGTGTTAATTAAACTTTTTTGTGACCATTGTTAGTTTCCTTATACTAATTTATGGAATAATGAATACTTGCATTGAAACTATTTTTTTAATTTCATAAAAATATAACTTTAATGTACACAAATTATGTTAGAATATTTAAGTGACGAGAGTAATTAATTTTAAATAAATTATTTATCAGTAAACTAATCACGTGAAATTTTCAAATAGGTGTTAAAAATGAATCCGATATGATGACTTGACCCAATCTAAATGGATCCGAAAAAATGAGATTCGATTTGGGGGTTTTCGAATTCGGGTCGGGTTCACGCTAGAGGAGTTTTGGCTTGAAAATTTTTGGGTCGGATTCAGGAGTTTTAGTAGATTTTTTAAAATTAAATTAAATTATTTTGAACTTAAGATGTTTTTATGTATATCAATATCAATGTTAGTATGATAATGAAAAAGTATTAAAATAAAAGTGAAAAATTATAGGGATGATGGCTCCTTTTTCTACCCACTAGGACTCCTTCTCCACAAGTCTTTCTCTGTCGCGAGGACAATTGTATCTAAGATAGTAACATAGGTTAGAGTCAGACCGGTTCCTCTTGTACATCCCTTCCGACATTGAAATCAATAATCGATTGGAAAAGATAAAGAGAGAGAGCAGTAAAGGAAGAAGAATGACTCGAAGATATATGAAGTTAACAGGACTACACGAAGGCACCTTCAACACAAAAATATTTAAAGGTGACTTAATTTTCAATAAACTATATAACTATATTTGTTATTTTATTCCTTATTAAAAAAATCCCACTAAACTGAACCCAAGCTATATCGAGTAGCGGCCAATTTGAAGTCCCGAGTTGTAGTCGGCATATACCGTGACGAATCAAGCCTATAAAATTTGTTGTTAGTGTTTAGGTTAGGTATTAAATGGGATAGTCAAGTTTGGTTACAAAGTTTTTAACATAATAATTTTTATTAATTATTTGGCCTTTATCATACTATCTTACTATTTTAATTAAGAGTCTAAATACTTTACTAACTCATTTTGGTGAAGTGTAAAATAAAATTATGTTAATGTCATTATTTTCTTTTCACGTTGAAAATAATTTTAAAATTTATTAGTAATTTTTTATGATTATTTTATATAAAAAATATGTACTATCATGATTTTCTTTAGTCCCATATCTTATAATTGAAAACATCGTGAGCGGAAAAATTTCTATAAATACCTTGGGCCAACAACATTTGAAAGCATACTTTTTTCGATTTTTGGCTAAGATCAAATGTGATATTAAATTAATTTTTATGAGAAAGAGTCCATTATAATAGTTTCTGCTGGGTTCTCAAATCTAATTTATAGACTTAGTACTAATTTATTATATTATATATGTAACGTGTATATGTGCTGGCTAGTGTTAATTAAAGTTCTTTGTGACCACATGACTAGTGTTAATTGAAAAATTTTGTGACCATTGTTATTTTCCTTATACTAATTTATGGAATAATGAATACTTGCATTGAAACCATTTTTTTAATTTTATAAAAATATAACTTTAATGTAGACCAATTATATTGGAATATTTAAGTTGACAAGAGTAATTAATTTTAAATAAATTATTGATCAGTAAACTATTCATCTAAAATTTTCAAATATGTGTTAAAAATGAATTCGATACTCGACCCGACCTGAATCGACTTGAAAAAGATCAAATTTAGGTTAGAGGTTTTCGGATTCAGGTTGGGTTCACGCTGGTGGATTTTAAGCTTAGAAATTTTTGGGTCAGATTTAGAAGTTTTAGTAGATTTTTTTAGAATTAAATTAAATTTTATTTTTAACTTAAGATGTTTCTATGTTTATCAATATCAATGTTAATATGATAATGAAGGAGTATTAAAATAAAAGTGAAAATTATAGGGATGATGGCTCATTTTTCTGTCCACTATGACTCCTTTTCCACAAGGTTTCCTCTGTCGCGGGGATAATTGGATCTTAGATAGTAACATGGGTTAGTCGTGCTGGCTTCTCTTCTGCAACCCCTCCGACAATGAAGTTAGTAAACCATTGGAAAAGATAAAGAGAGAGAACAGTAAAAGAAGAAGAATGATTCGAAGAAGGAGTCGATAGAACTACACGAAGGCACCTCCGATACAAAAATAAATAAACATGACTTAAATTTCAATAAACTATATAACTATATTTGTTATTTTATTCATTCTTAAAAAAATCCCACTAAATCGAACCCAAGCTATATCGAGTAGCGACCAGCTTGAAGTCCTGAGTTGTAGTTGACATATACCGTGATGAATAGAGCCTATAAAATTTGTTGATTTTAAGTTAGGTATTAAATGGGATAGTCAAGTTTGGTTAGTTTTTAACATAATAATTTTTATTAATTATTTGACCTTTATCATACTATCTTGCTATTTTATTAAGAGTCTAAATATTTTACTAACTAATTTTGATAAAGTGTAAAATAAAATTATGTTAATATTATTTTTTTCACACTTAAAATAATTTTAAGGCTTATTAGTATTTTTTTTTTGATATTTTATATAAAAAATATGTACTATCATGGTTCTCTTTAGTCTCATATCTTAGAATTAAAAACACCATGAGTGAGAAGGTTCTATAAATACCTTGAGCCGACGACATTAGAAAACATACTTTTCTTGACTTTTGACTAAGAATAAGTATGATATTAAATTAATTTTTTTATGAGCGAGAGTCTATTACAATAATTTGTTGAGGTTCTTTGTTAATTAAAGTTCTGTGTGCCCACATGGCTAGTGTTAATTAAACTTTTTTGTGACCATTATTAGTTTCCTTATACTAATTTATGGAATAATGAATACTTGCATTGAAACTATTATTTTTTTAATTTTATAAAAATATAACTTTAATGTACACAAATTATGTTAGAATATTTAAGTTGACGAGAGTAATTAATTTTAAATAGATTGTTTATCAGTAAACTATTCACATGAAATTTTCAAATAGGTGTTAAAAATAAATCCGATATGATGACTTGACCCAATCTAAATCGATAAAAAAAAATCAGATTCGATTTGAGGATTTTTGGATTCAGGTCGAGTTCACACTCGAGGATTTTCGGCTTGGAAATTTTTGGGTCGGATTTAGGAGTTTTAGTAGATTTTTTAGAATTAAATTAAATTTTATTTTGAACCCAAGATATTTTTATGTATATCAATATCAATGTTAGTATGATAATGGACTATTAAAATAAAAATGAAAAATTATAGGGATGATGACTCCTTTTTCTATCACTAGGATTTCTTCTCCACAAGTCTTCCTCTGTCGCGAGGACGATTGTATCTAAGATAGTAACATAGGTTAGAGTCAGGACGACTCTTCCTGTGTAACCCTTCCGACATTGAAATCAGTAATCGACTAAAAAAGATAAAGAGAGAGAACAGTCAAGAAAGAATAATGATTCGAAGATGGAGTTAATAGAACTACACGAAGGCACCTTCAACACAAAAGTATGTAAAGGTGACTTAATTTTCAATAAACTATATAACTATATTTGTTATTTTATTCCTTATTAAAAAAACCCCACTAAATCGAACCCAAACTATATCGAGTAGCGGGCCAGCTTGAAGTCTCGAGTTGTAGTCAACATATACCGTGATGAATCAAGCCTATAAAATTTGTTGATCGTGTTTAGATTAGCTATTAAATGGGATAGTCAAGTTTGGTTACAAAGTTTTTAACATAATAATTTTTATTAATTATTTGACATTTTTATACAATCTTACTATTCTATTAAGGGTCTAAATACTTTACTAACTAGTTTTGATGAAATGTAAAATAAAATTATGTTAATGTCATTATTTTTTTTTCACGCTGAAAATAATTTTAAGGTTTATTAATAATTTTTTCTGATTATTTTATATAAAAAATATGTATTATCATGGTTTTCTTTACTCCCACATCTTAGAATTGAAAACACCATAAGCGGAGAAACTTCTATAAATACCTTGGGCCGACGACATTTAATAGAGTACTTTTCTCAATTGTTAGCTAAGATGGAATGTGGTATTAAATTAATTTTTTATGAAGAAGAGTTCATTATAATATCTTACTGTCGAGATTCTTAAACGTCACCCTTATATTGTATTGCATGGGTACCCTTACCAAATCTAATTTATAGACTTGAGTACTAATTTATTATATATGCAACGTGTATATGTGATGACTAGTGTTAATTAAAGTTCTTTGTAACCACATGACTAGTGTTAATTAAAAATTTTTGTGACCATTGTTATTTTCCTTATACTAATTTATGGAATAATGAATACTTGCATTGAAACTATTTTTTTTTAATTTTATAAAAATATAACTTTAATGTACACCAATTATGTTAGAATATTTAAGTTGGCAAGAGTAATTAATTTTAAATAAATTAGTGATCAGTAAACTATTCATCTGAAAATTTCAAATATGTGTTAAAAATGAATCCGATCGGATGAATCGACCCGACTTGAATTGACCTGAAAAAAAATTAAATTTGGTTTGGAGGTTTTCAAATTCAGGTTGGGTTCATGCTGGAGGATTTTCTGCTTATAAATTTTTGAGTCAAATTTAGGAGTTTTAGTAGATTTTTTTAGAATTAAATTAAATTTTATTTTGAACTTAAGATATTTGTATGTCTATCAATATTAATGTTAGTATGATAATGAAGGAGTATTAAAATAAAAGTGAAAAATTATAGGGATGATGGCTCCTTTTGCTGTCCACTAAGACTCCTCCACAAGTCTTCCTCTGTCGTGGGGACGATTGGATCTGAGATAGTTGTTAGAGTATATACTAAAAGTGTAGTTTTTTATATAAACATTTATTTTGAAATAAGAATCATATTTGTCAAATATCTACATTTATGTTAAGTGTAGTTGTCCATTTAATTTATATTGTACATAACATGGTGTGAGGTGATACACAGAAGATCATGTTATCAGTTCCTTATAAATTATAAATAATAGCTCACAATCAAGATGCAATGAGACAAATCATTGGAATGGTTGTAGTGTAATTTGGTATTAGTTTATCTTGACTATAAAATTACACTAGTACACTCTGAGTAGGGGTGAGCAGTCAACCCGCCAAACAGATGAACCTGCTTATACTGACCCGAACCGTACCGAAAAAAATCCGTCGGATATAGAATCGGATATAGGGTCCTGATATATTGCATTATCCGATCTAATAGGGCCGGATAATTTTTTATCCGAATAACCGAACCAACCCGATCCGCGATCACCCCTACTTGTAGCAACTACTGTCAATAAGTTACTACACGTTGTAGTAGTTACTACAGATAAGCTGCTTCACGGTGTAGCAGCTATTGGCGATTAGCTGCTACAACGTGTAATGAATAATGTCTATTATCATTTTAAAATATTTTATTTTTTTGTTGTTTTATATTTATATTTTATATTTCATTGGATATAGGGTCGGATATCCAAATAACTGACAATTCGTTGGATATCTGATACATAATAACCGTCGGATATAAGATCGGATGTAGGTTCTGATATTGTATTATCTGATCTAGTAGGGCCGGATAGTTTTTTACCCTAATAACTGAACCAACCCGATCCGCGATCACCCCTAACTTTGAGTGTATTGAGCAGGACCATTTGACGAGGTTGTTCTTTTTATACTGACTGTTAAAAAGAACAAGACCTCTATTATTATGGAAGTGTGTACTCTTAATCATGATATAATAACAAAACACGTATACTTAATATTTATTTCTTTAATTTATTAAAATATGCAATTTAGTTCGTTAAATCAATAGGCCCGATAAGTTGGGAAATGATATTATTTATATGGTGTGTTGTTGATTATAGAATTAAACTGTGTCCTAGTAATCTAGATTAATGATCCCCTTGAGGAGCTCATAAGGATCGTCATGTAAACCCTGCAGGTGGACTTAATCCGACATGACAATAAAGTTGAGTGATACTACTCTTGGAGATAGATATTAATTAAGTGAGTTGTCAGTAACTCATTTAATTATTAGATATTCGATATCTTAAACACAGGGAGACTAACGCACTGATGATAAGAAGGAGCCCATATTGTAATATGGGATTTGTGCGGTAGTACAATAATAACTCTTTAGTGGTATGAGTTATTATTGATGAACTCGAGTTGGGTGTTCGGGGCGAACACGGGAAGCCACTACAAGAAAAACCCTCATAGACATCGATTTTCCACCGTTGTCTATTACAAAATCGACCAATGTCTATGAAGGTGATGTAAAAGGTCTGCCATTTTAGACATCGGGTTATAACCGATGTAGTATCACTTAACGACATCGGTTTTCAAATCGGTTATGAACCGGTGTAGTATCACTTAACGACACCGGTTCAGCAACGGTGTAAAACCAATGTAATATATGTTAATAACACCAGTTCTGGGAGCGATTTACGACCGATGTAATATTAACAACACCAATTCCATCAACGATGTAAAACTGATGTAATATCAATTAATAACATCGGTTTTGGAAGCGGTGGAAAACCGATGTAATATCAGTATTGTTTAACGACACCGTTTCAATTTCCGAAACAGTGAAAAATCGATATTATACAACATTTTAATAGTACAAAATTTAGTTAATATTATTATACATCGGTGTATCTAAACACACCAAGTCAATATCAATGTAACCAATACATAAATATTATTCTTACAACATAAAAGGATAATAGATATTGTATACATCAAGTTCGTATCCACAAATTACACAAATATTCTTCTTACAACATCAAAAGGTAATAGATATTGTACACATCAAGTCAGTATCCATAAAATACACAAATATTCTTTTTACAACATCAAAAGGTAATAGATACTGTACACATCAAGGTAGCATCCGCAATTTACATTCCATGCAAATGCATGCATCATCCAAAGTTTTCAAAAATCAAATACCTTTTCTACTCAAATGTAATCTAGCATGCATTTAGCCCACTTGAACCACACTTCATCAATTTTAACTCTGGAGTACTTGAGATTTGTAAACTGTAACAACACATAAAAACAGATATTGCAGCACTTTCATTTTGTGAATTAAAAAAAAATAAAAGAGACATCATTGAGGAAAATAAAAAAGTAAAAGGTGTTGATTACAAAGAAACTTATTGAGACTTGTAAAATATATTCACAAGTTAATGCAACATCCAGTAGAAGAAGACATACACGGAGAGCTATTTGCTGCATAGGAAAAAATAGCAAGGCAGAATAAAAAGAATCATCTTATCAATAACTCATAAGATGATTAAATTAAGGTATACCTCTTCAATTGGCTCGATATTCTGGAACATCTTTTTGAGAACAAATAATGACTGTGTATACTCATGGATATGGTAGAGAATGATTACATGTGAAGAACCAAATTAACAAAAATACTAAGAAGAGAGCAATTTATTAACTCATTCACTAATTATGGAAAGAAAATTTTTGACAAAATGCGTTGAACTACATACAATATTCAGCATTGTTACTGAAACATCAAACTCTTGGGATGGACAACTCTACTACTTTTTATAGCAGCACTTTGATGAATTGAAGCACTATTAGCTTTAGACCTTGAAACCATATAGCCTAGGCAGCTATTCTCAGAGTCAATCTGGTCCACAAAAGTATGCACAAGCTCTTCACTCTGCTCCTATAACCACTATAGTTATTAATCAAAGAGTGCATGTAAAATATCTTTTCAGTTGCAAGAACAATGCTAGTTTAAGAAATCATAGAATATTGACTGAATGGATAAACATGGATTAAATTATTTCAAACATTGAAAAAAAGATAGAGAAAATGGTGAAATTACATGAAATAGATAATAAAATATTAGCAATATTCAAAATACCATGATTTAGAGAAGACGTGATTCCCAAGGAACACCAGACTTTTCTGCTATAGAAGAATGGATGATTCTAAAGATCATGTTTAACCTTATCATACATGTTAAGTATAATCATGTCATATAATATCATATGTTTAATATGATTATAGCTTTAATGTTTAATAATTTGTTTCCACAAGAATGTCAGTATGAAGATGAGAAATTATCTTCATAAATTAATTTAAAAAACTAATTACCTGTGATTCAGTAAACTTACTTTAACCTTGTTTAATGCATCAAGGAGATTCCTAGGATCAGTGCAACCATCTCAAAAGTATTCTGCAATAGCAATGTTATGAAGAACCTGAAATAAATAGAAAATGATTAAGGTTGATACAAACAAGAACTACTTATAGTAAATAAACTTCTCTTCTTTTGTATGCAAGCCAACAACAAATCATCATGCACTTTAAAAATGAGTAAGATATTAGTTAAAATAGAAATAATTAGAGGAAAAAATAGACATGTTTCATATAGCAGTCAATTAATACATTTTGACATGGAGAAACAACATCAAACCCTGAGTTGCAACTATTAGGGAGACCTAAAGACAAACAATGTAAACGCCTTCGCACAAAAAGTAGAAGTGTGGATACTAAATATGCAATTTCTTCTTTCATATCAAACCCAGCAAAGAATCATTGGATCACTGCCATCTTTGGGAAGCAATGAGATTTCAATTAAAATAGAACAAATTTGAGGAATTTTACATTCTTGATTTGTATAATAACTAGTCAATTGATTTTCGTATGGAGAAGAACCAAGTAAAATATAGTCAATGTAAAATCCTTAAGAGTTGAAGTCGAATTATATTTCAAATAAAATACAGATTAAATCAATGACAAATGATAATCAAAGTGAAGAAATAAACAAGTAGACAACAAGTTCCATTATCACAACAGTTCACAGAACCTAAACATTCTAAAAACACTAAATCTAAGAATTTATTTGTGGTAAAGAATCTAAGCTTGCTGCGCATAAAATGTAATGAATCTGAAATGCAAATGCTAAACACACTAGGAGTTGAAGTCTTATGAAATGTTAGGTGCAAGAAAAGGTGAGAAGGGCCCCTTGAGGTTTAATCTTAACAACTTAGCATCTAATATTTGGACGCTAAAGTTAATGTAGGCTGATGACTTTGACTCTGAAATCTACAATATTCACATTTCACACATGATTACAGTACACTCTTCTTCATAGCAAATAACATAGAGTAGGAATCTACAAGTTCCGTTATGCAAGGTTGACCATAGAGAAAGTTAAAATCTTGTTGCTCTTACTTGTTGGTCTCACCGCAGAATTACATCAACCATGCATTTGCTGCAATTTTATAAAAGATATCCTTAGGTCATTAAGCCATGTGCAAGCTCTGTTCATCTTTTCATCATTTTTTAAGCCCCAAAATCTTATATATCTTTCATCATAAAGGTGTTAGAGTGTATACTAAAAGCCTAGCTTTTGGTATAAACATTTATCTAGAAATAAGAATCACATTGGTCAAATGTCTACATTTGTGATAAATGTAGTTGTTCAATTAATTTATATTGTAGATAACATGGTGTGTGGTGTCACACACAGAGGATCATGTTATCAGTACCTTATAAATTATAAACAGTAGCTCACGACCAAGATGGAAAGGAACAAACCATTTGAAGGTCGTAGTGTAATTAGGTATTAGTTTATCTTAACTATATAATTACACTAGTACACTTAGAGTGTATTGAGTAGGACCATTAGAGGTCATTTCTTTTATACTGACTTTATAAAGAAACAAACACCTCAGTTACTATGGAAGTGTGTGCTCTTAATCCTAATATAATAACAAGCACATATATTTGATATTTATTTCTTTAATTTGACAATGGGTGAGATTTAGTTCGATGAATCAATAAGCCCGATAAGTTGGGAAATGATATCACTTATAGTGTGTGTTGTTGATTATAGAAGGAAACTGTGTCCTAGAGATACTAGGTTGAGAATGTCCCCAAGAGGAGCTCAAAAGGATTGTCATGTTAAACCCTGCAGGTGGACTTAGTCCGACATGACGATGAAGTTGAGTGGTACTACTCTTGGAGCTAGATATTAATTAAGTGAGTTGTCAGTAACTTACTTAATTAGTGGACATTTGTTATCTTAAACACAGGGAGACTAACACACTCATAATAAGAAGGAGCCCAAAAATGTAATTTGGGATTGGTGCGGTAGTTCAATAATAATTCTCTAGTGGAATGAATTATTATTGATAAAATTAAGTTGTGTGTTCGGGGCAAACACGGGATGCTTAATTTTATCGGGAGACCAAAACCAATTCCTCCTCTCGGTCCCTATTGTAGTCTCTTATTTATAGAGTTCTATACCCACCTATACCCACCTTCTATACCCACCAATAAGGGGCCGGCCAAGCTAGCTTGGGAACCAAGCTAGGGCCGGCCTAGGTATAAAATTGGGTGGCCGGCCCTAGCTTGAACCCAAGCTAGTGGGGGCCGGCCAAATTAAATTAAAAAGGGATTTTAATTTTAATTTTTATTATGTGGAAGAAATAATTTATTAAAGAGAATTAAAATTAAAATATCTCTCTTGTAAAAGATCTACAAAAGATTAAAGAAAGAGATTAAATCTCTTTCCTTATTTGTAGATTGGTGAGATATTTTATTTTCTCTTTAAAATTATTCACATGTTGATAAAATTAAAATTATAGAAATTTCCTTTTATCAACCATCAAGAGATTTTTAAAGAGAAATTTTATTTTTAAAATTTCCGGAAACAAATTAGGAAGTTTTAATTTGTTGATTAAAACTTGTCTAATTTATTTCCTCTTGATGTGGCCGGCCATTAGAGATTAATTGGGGAAATATTATTTTATTTTTCTCAATTAAATCATGTCAAGGGAATTAAGGAAATTTTATTGTAATTAAATTTTCTAATTTGCCTAGGCCAAGGAATATAAAAGAAGGGGTGAGGGTGCCTTCACAAGGAACAACCTCTATTATTTTCTCTCCCTCTTTTGGTTCCTTGGTGTGGCCGGCCATCCATTCCCTCTCTTCTTCTTGTGGTGGCCGAACCCTTCTCTTTCCTTGGAGCTCTTGTGGTGGCCGGATACTACTTGGAGAAGAAGAAGAAGAAGGAGAGGAAGCGAGCATCTCTTGGAGCTTGGTTAGTGTTTTGATTTTCTTCCTTGGTGAAGCTTTTTCTTTTGTGGCCGAACCTAGCTAGGAGGAGAAGAAGGTGATTGGTGGTTTCTCATCTCGGAAGATCGTTGCCCACACAACGTCTGAGGTTAGAAGAGGAATACGGTAGAAGATCAAGAGGTTTTTCTTAAAGGTATAACTAGTAATTTTTCTTTCCGCATCATACTAGTTATTTTTGGAAATAATACTAAATACAAGAGGCATATGATTCTAGAGTTTCGAATTTGTTTTCGATATAGTGTTCTTTTGTTTTTCTTTTCCTTGTGATTTGATTGTTCTTTTCGGTTAACCTAAAGTTATTTTAGGAAATTAAATATTAGCTTTCTATAAAAGGTTTTGTCTAGTCGGTGGTGGTTGCTCCCATATCCAAGAAGGCCATGTGCCTCGCCACGTCAGTACTGGGAACCGATTATGGAAATTAATATTTAATGGAATTAATAACTTAAGGTGACTTGGGTCGAACGTGTTAAGTTCCGCAGAAGATCCAAGTCAAAACCTAAAAGAACAAATAGATTAAGTTTTGGATCAAACGTGTTAAGTTCCGCAGGCGATCCAAAATTTAATTTAAAAGAACACATGGTAGCTAGGAAAAGGTTCAGACCTTTGTACAAAATTTTTGTACAGTGGAACCTCTAGGCTTTCCGAGTAGCAACCAACAATTGGTATCAGAGCTAGGGTTTTGCCTCTGTGTATTTGGTATTAGTTTAATTATGCACATGTCATACATAATTTAGGCAGGATAATAGTAGGATGTGCTAACTTTGTGGATGTACGATCCAACTATTATGGCTTATAGTTTTATGTGTGTGATTGGACCCTTGGACATGTCAAGGGCATTTATATGTGTGCATGATTGTATTATAAAATACAGCAGGAGCTGTATTTAGTTTTATTAGGATTTTATTTTTGATCTAGATACATGTACATTCCTTTTATTGAATATAGGATCAAAATTGTAAAATTCTATTTATGTCATGGATCGAATCTTGCAAAGCGTGGAACCTTCTAAGGACCAGAGGCGCAGCGGAACAAGGAGCAAGATGGATGCTAGACCCGGTGGCGGTGGCCAAATATGGCAGCAGCTTGGGATGACAACACACGGAGGACAACTAGAGATAAAAGCCATAATAGTTGAAAATTAGATTTTCTATTTATTACTTTTATATTGTGCTGTGTGTGCATGTTAGTTTACAAGTTTAGTAGGCTAGCATAGTTAAAATTCCTCATTAATAAATAACTAAGTGGGAGAGGGATTTTTAAGTAAATCCCATGGTCTCCATTACTGGTTTGTAAGTGATGCAAACAAGCTTGCGCGTTGGCTCTGAGTGCCTTCCTCCATAACGGATGAGCTAGTTTGCAGATCACTAGAACAGACTTCCATTTTTGGATGACTATAGGAAGTTAATTAAGAGCGTGTGATCTTCCCCAACGGAAGGGGCATAATCTTATTAATGGACTTAGTGTCAAGTAATGGTATACACTTAGACACATCTAATAGTATCCTCCCAATCGGAGTCACTGTTATTATTTGTGTGACCAAATGAAACCAACTATTAATTTGTCATAAAACTAGGTTGACAAGATAATAAAATTAAAGGGTTAAAACCCCTCTTACAAATGATTGATTTTGTATACGTCCACACTAATGTGGCATACAAAATTAACGGTGTTTGAGATAATTTTATTTGTCATAAAGTTACGTTGACAAGATAGTTAATGGGTAAGACCCTCCTCTTACAAATGTTGATTTTGTATACGTCCACACTAACGTGGCATGCAAAATTTACGGTGTTTTGAGGTGTTGGTAAATTTAAATAGTATTGTTAGAGGAATCAATATTATTTTAAATTTAGAAGTCTTGACCAAATATTTGATTAAAGATAGACCAACTATTAATTTTATTCGTCATAAAGTAAGGTTGACGAGATAATAAAATTAAAATTTCCTCTTTGAATTTGTATACGTCCACACTAACGTGGCATACAAAATTCATGGGGATTTTTAAGGAGTTGGTCTTAACCAAATATTTTTGTGATTCTTAGGATGATGGTCAATCCCTAGCTGATATACTTTAGGATAGACTTATTGGTCCCAATTATAATTGATTGGAAATAGGACTTGGACATTAAGGTAGACTGTCTTCTTAGAACTAAGAACAATTTAGGTGTATTTAATTCATTAGTTGAAACATGTCTAGTGGTGTTATCTACCAGAACCTGGAGTGTAGATACAAGATGCCATTAATCATGTCTGCAATTCATTGCAGGGTTCCAGGAAACCCGACAACTAAATGAAAGGTAAATCACCGTCCACATGGGCACTACTGTAAAAGTGGTAGCTGTTGCAGTGGGAGATGTTTATCTTTAGATAAGAATAAAATATGGATTTTAAGTAATTGTCTTTACGTACCAAGTTTAGAAAGAACCTGATTTCAGTTTCTAAACTATTATAGATATTGTGTCTATTTTGATAACAAAGTTGTTATCAAGAAAAATAGGAAAGTTATCTATTCTGGTATGATGGTTGACAATTTATAATCCAAAAACTCCCACAATGCAACAAATGGAAATTAGTAACACATTTTCTAATTTTAAGAGAAAGCAACCTTCGGAAATGAATCAATTATATCTTTGGCATCTAAAGCTAGGTTATACTTGAGTAGGATTCATTGGTAGCTGATGAACTTTTGGGTTCATTGGTAGTGGAAATCTTTCCAACTTGCGAGTCTTACTTGGAAGAAAAATAACCAAGAAGTTTTTAAGTCCAAGGGGTATGGAGTCAAAGATATGTTGAAATCGGTTCATTCTGGTTTGTGTGATCCTATGACTATCCAGACAAGAGGTAGTATTGAATATTTTGTCTAATTTATAGACAACTATTCAAGATACAAATAAATTTACTTAATGTACCGCAAGACTAAGTACTTTGATTAGTTCAAAGAGTACAAGGTTGATGCGGAGGAATAAAGTAAAAAGTCACTATGGAAGATCGTAGTGGCAAGTACCTCTTGAGAGATTTTAGGAGTCACTTATCAGAAGTTGGATTTCAATCCCAACTAACTGCATCTGGTACACCCCAATAGAATGGTGTAGTAGAAAGAAGGTAAAGGACTCTTATGGAATAATTAGATAGATGATGAATTATTCAGAAAATTACCAAATTTGTTTTAAGGATAAACTCTAAAAAAACGAAAGTGAACATAGTGCCTTCCAAGTCATAACTCTCTACTCATATAGAATTGCTGAATAGGCATAAGCATATTTTGAAGCATATTCGGATTCGGGTAATCCAGCACATATGTTAAAGAGAGACAATGATAAGTTGGATAGGAGTTCACTTGTTTGTAAGTTATCCTAGATAAACAAAAGTAGGTTTATAGTCTTAAAAATCAAAAGGTCATTGATAGCATCAATGACTGATTTTAGAAAAGGACTATATAATGAACCACGTGCTCATAAGAAAATTTGTTCTTAAGGAAATAATAAAAGACATGTCTAATCTAGTACCAACTGTACAAGATGAGATACCACAAGAAAACTGCATCACGTATCACAAATGATACACAATTGCAGATAGTGCCTCGTCATAGTGGGAGGGTTGTTAGGCAACCTTAAAAGATTCATATTTTGGGAGAGTTTATGGACTCGATCCCTAGAGGACATGAACCTGATCTCCGGACATATGACGAAGCACTCCAAGATAAAGATGCAGCATCTTGGCAAAGAGTAATGAATAAAAGAATTAGAATATATGTATTCTAATAAAATCTGGAAGCTTATAGAACCACCAAATGGTATAAAAGCCTTTGGGTGTAAAAAGGTCTATATTAGGAAAAGAGGGATAGACAGGAAGGTAGAAACTCTCAAAGCAAGGCTAGATGAAAAAGGAAACTTTTTCACTGGTAGTCATGCTTAAGTCTATCCGGATTCTTTTATCTATTTGGCAAGTGGATGTCAAGACAGCATTCCTTAATGGAAGTCTTGAAGAAAACATCCATATAAAGCAACCAGAAGGGTTCATTGCAAAGGGCTAAGAGCATCTTGTGTGTAAGCTTAATCAGTTTATGGACTGAGGCAAAGCTTCAAGGTCTTGGAACATCCGGTTTATCAAAGTAATCCAGATCTATGGATTTAGTAACCGGATAAGTCTTGTGTATACAAAAGTTGTGATGGAAACGTGGTGGTATTTCTTGTACTATACTTAGATAACATTTTTGGTAGTTGGAAACAATATCAAAATGTTGTCAGAAGTAAGGGTATGGTTGTCCAAACAATTCGATATAAAGGACTTGGGAGAATGTATATATTCTTGAGATCAAAGTAATAAGGGATCGCAAGAAAAGAATATTTTACTTATCCCAAGCTTCATACATCGGAAAAATCCTTGCTCGTTTTAAGCATACAAAACTCCAAGAAAGGTTTCTTACCTTTTCAGGATGGAGTAACTTTATCTAAAGATATGTCTCTGTAGACATCAAAGGAGATAAAGGAAATAAAGGCAGTTCTTTATGCTACGTGTGTTGGAAGCCTAATGTATGCTATGCACGAGATCAGAAATCTGTTTTGCCAAGGGCATAGTTAGCAGATATCAAAGTAACCCTGGACAATGACAGTGGACTACAGTAAAGCATATATTGTAGTACCTTAGAGGCACTAGAGATTATATGCTAGCTTACAAGGTAGTTAATTTAGTCCTTGTGGGTTGCATGGATTTTGACTTCCAATCGGATAGGGACAATAATAAGTCAACCTCGGGGTTTTGTGTTTACTTTAGGAGGTAAAGTCATAACTATGGAAGAGTGATAAGCATAGGTGTTTTTCTGAACTCCACCATAGAAGCTTAGTATATGGCAAGCCTCTATGGTAGCCATAAAAGCTGAATGACTCAATAACCTCAAGATAGACTTAGATATGATTTCTGGTTTGTCCAAAAATTATTACAATTCATTGTAATAATGTTGGTGCAGTAGCAAACTCGAAGAAACCATAAGTCTATAAGGCAAGTAAACACAATAGAGCGCAAGTACCACCCAATACGAGGAATCGTATAAACGAGGAGAAGTTGTTGCCGCCTAGATTGCATCAGGTGATGACCTATAGATCTTTTCACTAAGGTCCTTAAGGCAAGAGCTTTTGATGGGCATGTTGAAGGGATGGGAATCAGATGTATGGCAGCAGATATGGCAGCTTAGTCTTTTAGTATAAGTGGGAGATTGTTAGAGTGTATACTAAAAGCCTAGCTTTTGGTATAAACATTTATCTAGAAATAAGAATCACATTGGTCAAATGTCTACATTTGTGATAAATGTAGTTGTTCAATTAATTTATATTGTAGATAACATGGTGTGTGGTGTCACACACAGAGGATCATGTTATCAGTACCTTATAAATTATAAACAGTAGCTCACGACCAAGATGGAAAGGAACAAATCATTTGAAGGTCGTAGTGTAATTAGGTATTAGTTTATCTTAACTATATAATTACACTAGTACACTTAGAGTGTATTGAGTAGGACCATTAGAGGTCGTTTCTTTTATACTGACTTTATAAAGAAACAAAGACCTCAGTTATTATGGAAGTGTGTGCTCTTAATCCTAATATAATAACAAGCACATATATTTGATATTTATTTCTTTAATTTGTCAATGGGTGAGATTTAGTTCGATGAATCAATAAGCCCGATAAGTTGGGAAATGATATCACTTATAGTGTGTGTTGTTGATTATAGAAGGAAACTGTGTCCTAGAGATACTAGGTTGAGAATGTCCCCAAGAGGAGCTCAAAAGGATTATCATGTTAAACCCTGCAGGTGGACTTAGTCCGACATGACGATGATGTTGAGTGGTACTACTCTTGGAGCTAGATATTAATTAAGTGAGTTGTCAGTAACTTACTTAATTAGTGGACATTTGTTATCTTAAACACAGGGAGACTAACACACTCATAATAAGAAGGAGCCCAAAAATGTAATTTGGAATTGGTGCGGTAGTTCAATAATAATTCTCTAGTGGAATGAATTATTATTGATAAAATTAAGTTGTGTGTTCGGGGCGAACACGGGATGCTTAATTTTATCAGGAGACCAAAACCAATTCCTCCTCTCGGTCCCTATCGTAGTCTCTTATTTATAGAGTTCTATACCCACCTATACCCACCTTCTATACCCACCAATAAGGGGCCGGCCAAGCTAGCTTGGGAACCAAGCTAGGGCCGGCCTAGGTATAAAATTGGGTGGCCGGCCCTAGCTTGAACCCAAGCTAGTGGGGGCCGGCAAAATTAAATTAAAAAGGGATTTTAATTTTAATTTTTATTATGTGGAAGAAATAATTTATTAAAGAGAATTAAAATTAAAATATCTCTCTTGTAAAAGATCTACAAAAGATTAAAGAAAGAGATTAAATCTCTTTCCTTATTTGTAGATTGGTGAGATATTTTATTTTCTCTTTAAAATTATCCACATGTTGATAAAATTAAAATTATAGAAATTTCCTTTTATCAACCATGAAGAGATTTTTAAAGAGAAATTTTATTTTTAAAATTTCCGGAAACAAATTAGGAAGTTTTAATTTGTTGATTAAAACTTGTCTAATTTATTTCCTCTTGATGTGGCCGGCCATTAGAGATTAATTGGGGAAATATTATTTTATTTTTCTCAATTAAATCATGTCAAGGGAATTAAGGAAATTTTATTGTAATTAAATTTCCTAATTTGCCTAGGCCAAGGAATATAAAAGAAGGGGTGAGGGTGCCTTCACAAGGAACAACCTCTATTATTTTCTCTCCCTCTTTTGGTTCCTTGGTGTGGCCGGCCATCCTTTCCCTCTCTTCTTCTTGTGGTGGCCGAACCCTTCTCTTTCCTTGGAGCTCTTGTGGTGGCCGGATACTACTTGGAGAAGAAGAAGAAGAAGGAGAGGAAGCGAGCATCTCTTGGAGCTTGGTTAGTATTTTGATTTTCTTCCTTGGTGAAGCTTTTTCTTTTGTGGCCGAACCTAGCTAGGAGGAGAAGAATGTGATTGGTGGTTTCTCATCTCGGAAGATCGTTGCCCACACAACGTCCGAGGTTAGAAGAGGAATACGGTAGAAGATCAAGAGGTTTTTCTTAAAGGTATAACTAGTAATTTTTCTTTCCGCATCATACTAGTTATTTTTGGAAATAATACTAAATACAAGAGGCATATGATTCTAGAGTTTCGAATTTGTTTTCGATATAGTGTTCTTTTGTTTTTCTTTTCCTTGTGATTTGATTGTTCTTTTCGGTTAACCTAAAGTTATTTTAGGAAATTAAATATTAGCTTTCTATAAAAGGTTTTGTCTAGTCGGTGGTGGTTGCTCCCATATCCAAGAAGGCCATGTGCCTCGCCACGTCAGTACTGGGAACCGATTATGGAAATTAATATTTAATGGAATTAATAACTTAAGGTGACTTGGGTCGAACGTGTTAAGTTCCGCAGGAGATCCAAGTCAAAACCTAAAAGAACAAATAGATTAAGTTTTGAATCAAACGTGTTAAGTTCCGCAGGCGATCCAAAATTTAATTTAAAAGAACACATGGTAGCTAGGAAAAGGTTCAGACCTTTGTACAAAATTTTTGTACAGTGGAACCTCTAGGCTTTCCGAGTAGCAACCAACAAAAGGACCTTTCGTTTGCTCATAGCTTAGATATGTAATAGCGTCTGCATATGCTAGAAGATTGGTATAAATGCTTGAAGTAATTATTGGACTAAGAGAGACTTGTCTTCTTTAGTTATCTATTCTACAAACTGTTAAGTCATCATTCGAGCAGCACTTTCCATTGAGAATTAGTATTCGGAATCCCACTAACAAGAAATGTATCAGACAGCAGAATCACAATATAACGAAAGATAAATTAGACGCACCTTCGCATCGCCTCTCTTTTTTATCAAAAATCTGTCTCAATATTTCAACACACTCCTGGAACTGCCGGTTCTGGAACAAGAAAGCAGCTTCCTTGGCAAGCCCTTTGGCATCAAAGAGATTCCCTTCGTCGTTGGCAGGCCCATCCGTGGTCCCGGCTAGAACCGCCGCGAACGAGGGAGAGGCTGGTGAATCCTTAATGATCATAATTAACTTGGTCATGAATCAATTTAACAAGAAGGTCAAAAGAAAATACTCACTTAATGATCAAAGCCTTTAAGTTGTATATGTAGCGCGTTTAAGAAGCCCAACACACAAATCCTGTAGAAACAACAACAACAAAAAGTGGTAAATTTATAAACCAGAAAACATGGCATATCAGTGAAAAGAATTAGCATATACATAAAAGAAACTTGATAGTTCAAGGAATACATAAAACCAACTTAGCAACAGGAAATAACAACTCCTCAATTAGCAAACAAAAATGATAAAATCAACTCAGGGTAGTGTTTGAGGAAATTCATCAAACACATTGCATGCATAAATCAATTAATACTTGCAATCAAGAGATCAAGAAGATGAAGCTGTCGAAGATGAGGAAGGACTTTAGTAGCGACGATGGATAAAGGAAAAATTATCGGAATGCCAGCGGCGAGGAGGAAAGTGGTGGCGACGTCGATCTAGGAAGGGGAAGAGGAAGGGGAGTCGATCATGGCTTACATATAGCATGATAATGTTAAGAAGATGATCTAGCCAGCTAGGAAAATAAGCATATTGTGCTGATTTATAACATGAAGAAGGTGCTTCTTTTAGTCACGATTTCCAATTTCTATACAAAGCTTGACGAAGTCTGCATAGTTTGATAACTAAATTTAGTTAATCGATTCTCTGAGATGATAAAATGGACAATAGGAGGTGAGCTAGACTTATAATCATCATGGCTTACATGTAATATATATCTTGTTATTAAGACGACAATTATATTGTGAAGATTAAGATATTATAAGAGCTTCAACCTTAAGACACAACCATAGTCTTACCCGACATTCAAATCTACTGTGTTTGAAGAGTAAATGTGAAACCAAACCATTTTTCTGAAGCTGAAACGTGAGGCATGAACAAGAGATGACCAAACTAAACTTATTCTTTTAGTAATTTACCTTCAATTCAACAAAGATCTCCAGCGTACCCCTTCTAGAGGCGCAGATGAGGAACACAAACCCAAACTTCTCCTGGTAACGGATATTCCAGTCCACGAATTCCTACAGTTTGATGAAAGACAAAGAATTCAAATCTCAAATTAAAAGAATGATCTCTAAAATAAAGAGGGGAACATGATCAGATCCACCTGCAACGTGGTATCATTGGCAGTAGCCATTGTAGCAGATTGTTCTTCCTTGGGCCACCTAATCCGGGCAACAATAAAAAGTTAAAAGGATTCCATAATAGAAAAAGGAATGAGAGGGATTGGAAGAATAGTGATTGCGAAACGGAGGGAGAGATGGATCCGATCGGCGGGTGAGCCACGAAGGCCTCGAGCTATCCGACGACGTCGATCTGAAGAATTAGAAGGTGAGGAAAGGGGTCGGCAAGGGTGATTGAGAGTAGAGAAGAGGGGGGCAAAGGTGTGACCTTGTTGAAGTAGATCCCGCAGGCGGACTGGATTGCGTGGTGGAGGTCGGAAAACGGCGAGGCGGAGGCGAGCTCCTTGGCGAAACGCTTGCTACTGCAGCACCGTAGCACATTCTCCTCTGTCAGCGAAAAAGACGCCATCTTTCGTAGATCTAGGAAGGGGAAGAGGGAGATGAGGCGAGGAGGAAAGTGGTGGTGGCATCGCGATGGTATACGATGGACGGCGTGATATAGGTTTAGATTTGGAGGGAAGAGTGAAGTGTTGCAAATTTTGGCAAAGTATTGGTGGGAAAATTAAATTATTTTATTTTGGTTCATTAACACCACTTTTAATAACAGTTTTTTACTATATGATTTCGTAGATAGAACAAGGAAGCTATCATAGACACCGGGTTTTAAAAACTGCTATTAAAATCGATGTCTATTAATGAAAAAAAGGCGCTTATAAACATCGGTTAAAAAAACCGATGTCTATGAGCGAAAATTTGTGCTCATAGACACCGATTTTTGGAAAACCGATGTAAAATACTCAAAGACATCGGAATTTGCATAAAATCGCTGTTGTTCCACCGATGTGTATGAGGCTTTTTCTTGTAGTGAGCTCAAGCTCATTGGGAGACCAAAACCAATTCCTCCTCTAGGTCCCTATTGTAGCCTCTTATTTATAAAGTCATATATCTACCTAAAGCCCAACTTCTTACCCATCTTGAAGTGGTCGGCCAAGCCTAGCTTGGAGATCAAGATAGGGCCGGCCAAACCAAACCAAGATGGAAGGTATGTTGTGGTCGGCCTAGCTTGGAGCCCAAGCAAGGGTGGCCGCCCACATTGAAATTAAGAGAGAGTTTTAAATTTTGAAATCTTTCCTATTGTGGGAGCCATGATTTTAAAAGAGAATTTAAAAAAAAAATTTAAATCTTTCCTTTTATAGCTTTCTACAAAGAATTAAGAGAAAGGTTTTTAATCTTTCCTTATTTGTAGTTTAAAAGGAAGATATTTTAATTTTTTATAAAACTTTCCTTTTTTGTAATCATCCACATGTTTTAAAAGAAAGATTTTAATTTCTAAAATTTTCCTTTTATAACCAACCATGAAGGGATTTAAAAGAGAAATTTTTATTTTAAATTTTTTCTTACCGGAAACAAATAAGGAAGTTTTAATTTGATGTTTAAAACTTTCCTTGTTTAGATCAATAGGGGTGGCCGACCATGACAAGAAGAAAAGGAAATTTTAATTTTAACTTTCCTTTTTAGTCATTGGCAAGGAAAATAAGAAAGTTTTAATTATGTTTAAAACTTTCCTTATTTGGCAAGATCAAGGATTATAAAAGAGAGGAAGGGTGTGCCTCATGACAAAAAAAGAAGACATCTTCTATTCCTCCTCTCTTATTCCTTGTGGCCGGCACTTCCTATTCTCCTTCTCTTCTTCTTTGGTGGTCGGCGACATCAACCTCTTGGAGTTCTTTTGGTGGCTAGATTTTGCTTGAAGAAGAAGAGAAGAAAGGAGACATTGTTTCCTAGCATCCCTTGGAGATTGGTTGGTGGCCGAAACTCATCATCCTTTGGAGGTTGTTGGTGGCCGAAACTTGGAAGCAAGAAGAGAAGGCTTGGGTGGATTTCATCTTAGTAGATCGTTACGCACACGACACCCAATAGAAGGAGAGGAATACAATAGAAGATCAAGATGTCTATAAGCTACAAAAGGTATAACTAGTTTTTGTTTCCGCATCATGACTAATTCATCCTTTTGTATAGATATTGGAAAACCAAACACAAGAGGTTAACGGTTTTAGGTTATCATTTTTGTTATCGATTTTATTGTTCGATTTCATGTTTTGATATTGTGTTTCTATTGAGGTCTCTATTGTTAAACCTAGTTTATTGTAAGAAGTTAAATATCCAATTTCTTTGAAAGACTTTGTCTAGGAAGTGGTGGATGATCCCATACCCAAGAAGGCCTAGTGCCTCGCCATGTTTAACCTGGAAACTGATAATTAAAATAGATATTTGATAACTTCTGTAATATGGTTTAACTTAGGAAGATCACATCGGTTAAACTTGGAGTAAAAATGTTAAGTATTATTTCCAATCCAAGTTTAACTTCTGAAGGATAATTTGGATTAATAATGTTAAGCATCGTTTGCAATCCAAATTTAACTTCAGTAGAGCACATCGGTAGCTAGGATAGTTCTATGCTTATACAAGTTTTTGTACAGGGGAACTAGGACGGTTTTCCGAGTAGCAACCAACAATTGGTATCAGAGCTAGGTTTAACCTCTGTGTGTTTGGTTTTAGTTTAATTATGCACATGTCATGCATATTTTAGGTAGGATAATAGTAGAATGTGCAAATAGATTAACTCTGTGGTTGCAGGCTCCAACTATTATGGCCTATTGTGATTGTGTGTGATTGGACCCTTGGACATGTCAAAAGCATTTTATGTGTGTACATGATTGTATTTATTAAATACAGCAGGATCTATATTAGTTTTAGGATTTTACATTTTGTTCGATCTAGACTTTATGTACATTCCTTTGTGGAATATAGAATCGATATATGTAAAATTTTATTTTTGTCACGGATCATATCCTTGCGAGGCGTGGTGCTATTTGAGAACCAGAGGCGTAATATAAAAGGAAGCTCGATGGACGTGACGAGATGAGCCCTAGGGCTGGCGACTAGTTTTGACGACTACTAGGGCTGACAGCACACGGAGGACAGTGATGGAAGAGGCCATAATAGTTGAAAAATTATTTTTCATATTTATTGCTTTTATTTGCTGTGATGTGTGTTTACATGTTAAAATCCTCATCTTAAATAACTAAGTGGGAGAGGGATTTATAAATAAATTCCACAGTCTCCATTACTGGTTTGTAAGTGATGCAAACAAACTTGCGCGTTGGCTTTGAGTGCCTTCCTCCACATCGAATGAGTTTGTTTGTGGATCACTAGATCAAACTTCCTTTATGGATGATTATAAGAAATTATTTAGGAGCGTGTGATCTTCTCCAGCTGAAGGGGCACAATCCTATTTAATGGACTAAGTATCAAGTAATGGTATACACTTAGGCGCATTTAATAGTATCCTCCCCATCGGAGTCACTACTATTATTTGTGTGACCGAAGGAATACCAACTATTAATTTTATTTGTCATAAAGTTAGGTTAACAAGAATAAAATTAATGTCTAAAATGTCCTCTTACATGTTTGAATTTATATACGTCTACACTCTCGTGGCATACAAAATTCCCGATATTTTGAGGTGTTGGTGAATTTAAATGATATTGTTTAAGGAATCAATATTATTCTAAATTCTAAAGTTTTGAACAAAAATTATTTTGTGATTCTTAGGATGACTTTCAACCCACTAGCTATTATTCTAAAAGAGAACAAATTTACTGGTCCAATTACATAGATTGGAAAAGAAACCTGGACATTGTCCTAACTGCTGAAGGCTATAAGTTTATACTGTTAGATGTTTGCCCTGAAGTGCCTAATAGTGATTCTAGTGAAGAGGAGATTGAGTATCATAAGAAATGAGTCAAGGTAGATGAGATGACATTGTGTTACATTTTGACTTCTATGTCAAATGTGCTACAACATCAGCATCAGTCCATGCCTACTGCCTATAATATGATATACAATCTCAAGGAACTCTTCGGACACTAGAAGGGCTGCCAGGCAAGAGGCTATGAGAAACTTAATGACAACCACCATGTCAGAGGGGGCACCCGTAAGGGATCATATCCTCAAAAAGATAGCTTATTTGAACGAGCTATAAATCCTTGGAGCTGAAATCAATGGGGAAACTCAAGTCGATATTCTTCTTCAAACGCTACCCAAAAGTTTTGAGTAGTTCCATCTGAACTACAATATGAATAAAAGGATTTATTCATTAGCGGAACTACTGACAGAACTTCAGGCAGCAGAAGGGTTATTTCGTCATAATTCTCAAATTCACTTTGCTAAAAATGTTTCTACTTCTAAGTTGAAAGGTAAGAAGAAGAAGAAGAAACAAGCTGGCTCGGCAAAGAAAGTGAATCGATCTCTAGGTACTTGACTAAAAGCAGGAATAAAGAAGTCGAAGGGCAAGTGCTTTATTTGCAAGCAGTTTGGACATTGGAACACGGACTGTCCTCGTAGGAAAGAGAACAATAAAGGTATGTCTTATTCTCTAGTAGTTGAAACATGTTTAACGGTGTTATCTACCAGTACTTGGTGTGTAGATATAGGAACCACTGATCATGTATGCAATTCATTGCAGGGGTTCTAGGAAATCCGACGACTATATGAGGGAGAGATAACCGTCTACATGGGCAATGCTACGAAAGTGGTGGCTGTTGCAGTGGGAGATGTCTACTTATCATTTGATAGAAATAAAATTTTGATTTTGAGAAATTATCTTTATGTACCAAGTTTTAGAAAGAATTTAATTTTAGTTTCTAAACTATTTTTGGATGGATATGATGTTTCTTTTAATGACAAAGTGGTTATCAAGAAAAATAGGGTAGTTATATGTTCTGGTACATTAGTTGGCAATTTATATACTCTAAATCCAATAACTCTTACAAAGCAACAAATGGAAATTAATAACACATCTTCTAATTCTAATAAGAGAAAGGAACCTTTGAAAATGAACAAAACATATCTTTGGCATCTAAGACTTGGTCATATTAACTTAAGTAGGATTCAAAGGCTAATAGCCGATGGACTCTTGGGTTCATTAGTGTTGGAAAACTTTTCAACCTGTGAATCTTGCTTGGAAGGAAAAATGACCAAGAGACCTTTTAAGACCAAGGGGTATAGAGCAAAAGATGTGTTGGGATTGATTCATTCTGATTTGTGTGGACCTATGACTATCTAGGCGAGAGGTGGTTTTGAATATTTTGTCTCTTTTATAGATGACTATTCGAGATATGGATACATTTACTTGATGCGCCACAAATCTGAGTGCTTTGATAAGTTCAAAGAGTACAAGGCTGATGTGGAGAAACGTCATGGTAAAAATATCAATGCACTACAGTCTGATCGTGATGGCGAGTACCTCTCAGGAGAGTTTAGGAATTACTTATCAGAGGTTGGGATTCAATCTCAATTGTCTGCACCTGGTACACCCCAATAGAATGGTGTGGCAGAACGAAGGAATAAGACTCTTATGGAAATGGTTAGATCGATGATAAGTTATTCAGAATTACCAAATTCATTCTGGGGATATGCTTTAGAAAAGACAGTGTACATTCTGAACTTGGTACCTTCTAAATCAGTACCCTCTAGTCCCACAGAATTATAGAACGGGCGTAAGCCTAGTCTGAGTCATGTTTAGATTTAGGGTAGTCCAGCACATGTGCTGAAGGGAGATGCTGATAAGTTGAGATCTCGTACAGAAATTCGTCTGTTTATAGGTTATCCTAAAGGAACAAAATGTGATTTGTTTTATAGTCCTAAAGATCAGAAGGTCATTATTAGCACAAATATCCAATTTTTAGAAGAAGACTATGTAATAAACCACAAGTCCATGAGTGAAATTATTCTAGAAGAAATGAGAGAGGACACATCTACTTTAGTACCAAGAGTGCAAGATGAAATATCATAAAAAACTGCAACACGTATCACAAATGATACACAACTACAGACAGTGTTTCGTTATAGTGGGAGGGTTGTGAGACAGCCTGAAAGATTTATGTTTTTGGGAGAGTCTTCAGACTTGATCCCAGGAAAACATGAACCTGATCCCAGAACAAATGACGAAGCAATCCAAGATAAAGATGCGACATCTTGGCAAAGAGCAATGAATTCAGAAATAGAATCTATGTCTTCTAACAAAGTCTGGGAGCTAGTAGAACCATCAAATAGTGTAAAAGCTATTGGATGTAAATGGATCTACAAAAGGAAAAAAGGGACTGACAGAAAGGTGGAAACCTTCAAAGCAAGGCTTGTTGCGTAGGGGTATACTCAGAAAGAGGAAATCAATTATGAGGAAACTTTTTCACTAGTAGCTATGCTTAAGTCTATCCAGATACTCTTATCTATTACTGCTCATATGGATTATGAGGTTTGGCAAATGGATGTCAAGACAGCTTTCCTTAACGGAAGTCTTGAAGAAAACATCCATATGAAGCAACCAGAGGGGTTTATTGCAAAGGGCAAAGAGCATCTTATATGTAAGCTTAATCGGTCTATTTATGGATTGAAGCAAGCTTCAAGATCTTGGAACATCTAATTTAATGAAGTAATCTAGTCTTACGGATTTATTCAATGCCCGGATGAGTCTTGTGTATACAAGAAGTGTGATGGAAACGTGGTGGTATTTCTTTTACTATAAATAGATGACATTTTGTTAGTTGGCAATAATATCAAAGTGTTATTTGAAATAAGGGTATGGTTGTCCAAGCAATTCGATATGAAGGACTTGGGAGAATGCACACATATTCTCGGGATCAAAGTGATAAGGGATCACAAGAAAAGAATATTGTGTTTATCCCAAGATTTATATATCGATACTATCTTAGCTCATTTGAGCATGCAAGACTCCAAGAAAGGTTTTCTACCTTTTCGGCATGGAGTATCTTTATCTAAAGAGAAGTCTCCGAAGACATCAAAAGAGATAGAAGAAATGAAGGCAGTTCCTTATGCTTCAGCTGTAGGAAGCCTAATGTATGCTATGTTATCTATGAGACCGGATATCTATTTTATTATAAGCATGGTTAGCAGATATCAAAGTAATCCAGGACAGGGACATTGGACTGCCATAAAGTATATATTAAAATACCTAAGAAGGACTAGATATTATATGCCGGTTTACCAAGCAGATGATTTACTCCCTGTGGGTTACACGGATTCTGACTTCCAATCAGATAGGGACAATAGTAAGTCTACATCAGACTATGTGTTTACTTTAGGAGGTGGAGCCATAACATAGAGGAGTGTTAAGCAGAAATATGTTTCAGACTCAACCATGGAAGTTGAGTATGTGGCAGCCTCTGAGGCAGCCAAAGAAACTGTATGGCTGAGAAACTTTTTGTTGGACTTAGATGTGATTCCTGGTTTGCCCAAAATCATCACAATTTATTGTGATAATAGCGGTGCAGTAGAAAACTCGAAGGAACCATGAGCCCATAAGGCGAGTAAACACATTGAGCAGAAGTAGCACCTGATGCGAGACATCGTAAAGCCAGGAGAAGTTGTTGTCACCAAGATTGCATCAGCAGATAACCTGACAAATCCTTTCACTAAGGCCCTTCCGGCGAAAGCTTTTGATCGGCATGTTGAGGGGATGGGAATTAGATGTATGACAATGTTTATGGCAGCATAGTCTTTTAGTATAAGTGGGAAATTGTTAGAGTGTATACTAAAAGTCTAGCTTTTTGTATAAACATATATTTTGAAATAAGAATCACATTGGTCAAATGTCTACATTTATGCTAAGTGTAGTTGTCCATTTAATTTATATTGTAGATAACATGGTGTGAGGTGACACACAGAAGATCATGTTATTAGTTCCTTATAAATTATAAATAGTAGCTCACAACCAAGATGGAATGGGACAAACCATTGGAATGATTGTAGTATAATTTAGTATTAGTTTATCTTGACTATAAAATTACACTAGTACACTCTGAGTGTATTGAGCAGGATCATTTGAGGTTGTTCTTTTTATACTGACTGTTAAAAAGAACAAGACCTCTGTTATTATGGAAGTGAGTACTCTTAATCATGATATAATAACAAGCACGTATACTTAATATTTATTTCTTTAATTTATTAAAATATGCAATTTAGTTCATTAAATCAATAGGCCCGATAAGTTGGGAAATGATATTATTTATATGGTGTGTTGTTGATTATAGAATGAAACTGTGTCCTAGTAATCTAGATTAATGATCCCCTTGAGGAGCTCATAAGGATTATCATGTAAACCCTGCAGGTGGACTTAGTCTGATATGACAATAAGGTTGAGTGGTACAACTCTTGGAGATAGATATTAATTAAGTGAGTTGTCAGTAACTCATTTAATTAGTGGACATTCGATATCTTAAACACAGGGAGACTAACACACTCAGGATAAGAAGGAGCACATATTGTAATATGGGATTGGTGCGGCAGTGCAATAATAACTCTTTAGTGGTATGAGTTATTATTGATGAACTCGAGTTGGGTGTTTGGGGCGAACACGGGAAGCTCAAGCTCATCGGGAGACCAAAACCAATTCCTCCTCTAGGTCCTTATTTTAGCCTCTTATTTATAAAGTCATATATCCACCTAAAGCTCAACTTCTTACCCATCTTGAAGTGGTCGACCAAGCCTAGCTTGGAGACCAAGCTAGGGCCGACCAAACCAAACCAAGATGGGAGGTATGTTGTGGCCGGCCTAGCTTGGAGCCCAAGCAAGGGTGGCCGGCCACATTGAAATTAAGAGGGAGTTTTAAATTTTGAAATCTTTCTTATTGTGGGAGCCATGATTTTAAAAGAGAGTTTTAATTTTTTTTAAAATATTTCCTTTTATAGCTTTCTACAAAGGATTAAGAGAAAGGTTTTTAATCTTTCCTTATTTGTAGTTTAAAAGGAAGAGATTTTAATTTTTGATAAAACTTTCCTTTTTTGTAATCATCCACATGTTTTAAAAGAGAGATTTTAATTTCTAAAATTTTCCTTTTATAACCAACCATGAAGGGATTTAAAAGAGAAATTTTTATTTAAAAAATTTTCTTACCGGAAACAAATAAGGAAGTTTTAATTTGATGTTTAAAACTTTCCTTGTTTGGATCAATAGGGGTGGCCGGCCATGACAAGGAGAAAAGGAAGTTTTAATTTTTACTTTCCTTTTTAGTTATTGGCAAGGAAAATAAGGAAGTTTTAATTATGTTTAAAACTTTCCTTATTTGGTAAGATCAAGGATTATAAAAGAGAGGGAGGGTGTGCCTCCTGAAAAAAAGAAGACATCTTCTATTCCTCCTCTCTTATTCCTTGTGGTCGGCACTTCCTATTCTCCTTCTCTTCTTCTTTGGTGGCCGACGACATCAACCTCTTGGAGTTCTTTTGGTGGCCGAATTTTGCTTGAAGAAGAAGAGGAGAAAGGAGACATTGTTTCCTAGCATCCATTGGAGATTGGTTGGTGGTTGAAACTCATCATCCTTTGGAGGCTGTTGGTGGCCGAAACTTGGAAGCAAGAAGAGAAGGCTTGGGTGGATTTCATCTTGGTAGATCGTCGCCCACACAAAGTCCAAGAGAAGGAGAGGAATACAATAGAAGATCAAGATGTCTATAAGCTACAAAAGGTACAACTAGTTTTTGTTTCCGCATCATAACTAATTCATCCTTTTGTATAGATCTTGGAAAACCAAACACAAGAGGTTAACGGTTTTAGGTTATCGTTTTTGTTATCGATTTTATTGTTCGATTTCATGTTTCGATATTGTGTTTCTATTGAGGTCTCTATAGTTAAACCTAGTTTACTGTAAGAAGTTAAATATCCAATTTCTTTGAAAGGCTTTGTCTAGGAAGTGGTGGATGATCCCATACCCAAGAAGGCCTAGTGGCTCGCCATGTTTAACCTAGAAGCTGATCTTTGAAATAGATATTTGATAACTTCTGTAATATAGTTTAATTTAGAAAGATCACATCGGTTAAACTTGGAGTAAAAATGTTAAGTATCGTTTCCAATCCAAGTTTAACTTCTGAAGGACAATTTGGATTAATAATGTTAAGCATCATTTGCAATCCAAATTTAACTTCAGTAGAGTACATGGGTAGCTAGGATAGTTCTATGCTTGTACAAATTTTTGTACAGGGGAACTAGGACGGTATTTCGAGTAGCAACCGACAATAGTAACATTGGTTAGTCAAACCGGCTCCTCCTATGCAACCCCTCCGACGTTGAAGTCAGTAATCCATTGGAAATTAACAGATAAAGAGAGAGAACAGTAAAGGAAGAAGAATGACTCGAAGAAGGAGTTGATAGAACTACACGAAGACACCTCTGATACAAAAGTAAGTAAACGTGACTTAATTTTTAATAAACTATATAACTATATTTGTTATTTTATTCATTATTAAAAAAACTCCCCCTAAACCAAACCCAATCTATATCGAGTAGCAGACAGCTTGAAGTCTCGAGTTGTAGTTGACATATACCATGAGGAATCGAGCCTATAAAATTTGTTGATCGTGTTTAAGTTAGGTATTAAATGGGATAGTCAAGTTTGGTTACAAAGTTTTTAACAAAAATTTTTTATTAATTATTTGATCTTTTCATACTATCTTACTATTTTATTAAGAGTCTAAATACTTTACTAATTAATTTTGATGAAGTGTAAAATAAAATTATGTTAATGCCATTTTTTTTTCTTTTCACACTTAAAATAATTTTAAGGCTTATTAGTAATTTTTACTGATTATTTTATACAAAAATTATGTACTGTCATGATTCTCTTTAGTCCCATATCTTAGAATTGAAAACACTACAAGCGGAGAAGGTTCTATAAATAACTTGGGCCATCGACATAAGAAAACATGTCTTTCTCGACTTTTGGCTAAGAACAAGAATGATATTAAATTAATTTTTGTATGAGGGAGAGTACGTTGGGATTCTATGTTAATTAAAGTTCTTTGTGGGCACATGGCTAGTGTTAATTAAATTTTTTTGTGACCATTATTAGTTTCCTTATACTAACTTATGGAATAATGAATACTTGCATTTAAACTTTTTTTTTTTATTTATAAAAATATAACTTTAATGTACATAAATTATGTTAGAATATTTAAGTTGACTAGAGTAATTAATTTTAAATAAATTGTTTATCAGTAAACTAATCATATGAAAATTTTAAATATGTGTTAAAAATGAGACTAGACCCAACCCGACCTGAATTGATCCGAAAAAATCAAATTTGCTTTGGGGGTTTTCAGATTCGGGTCGAGTTCGCGTTGGAGGATTTTCGGCTTGAAAATTTTTGGGTCAAATTCAGGAGTTTTAGTGGATTTTTTTAGAATTAAATTAAATTTTATTTTGAACTTAAGATGCTTTTATGTATATCAATATTAATGTTAGTATGATAATGAAAGAGTATTAAAATAAAAGTGAAAAATTATAGGATGATGACTCCTTTTTCTACCCATTAGGACTCCTTCTCCACAAGTCTTCCTCTATCGCGGGGACTATCGTATCTAAGATAGTAACATAGGTTAGAGTCGGGCCGGCTCCTCCTGTGCAGCCCTTCCGACGCTGAAATCAATAATCGATTGGAAAAGATAAAAAGAAAGAACAGTAAAGGAAGAAGAATAACTCGAAGAAGGAGTTGATAGAACTACACACCTTCAACATAAAAGTAAGTAAAGGTGAATTAATTTTCAATAAACTATATAACTATATTTGTTATTTTATTCCTTATTAAAAAAACCCCCACTAAACTGAACCCAAGCTATATTGAGTAGCGGTCAGCTTGAAGTCTCAAGTTGTGAGCGGGTAAGCTTCTATAAATATCTTGAGCTGACGACATTAGAAAGTATACTTTTCTCGACTTTTGGCTAAGATCAAGTATGATATTAAATTAATTTTTTTATTAGGAAGAGTCCATTATAGTAGCTTGCGGGTTCTCGAGCGTCACCCTTGTATTGTATTACTGTATGGGTATCTTTATCAAGTCTAATTTATATGTTTGAGTATTAATTTATTATATTATATATGCAATGTGTATGCGCGATGGCTAGTATTAATTAAATTTTTTTGTGACCATTGTTAGTTTCCTTATACTAATTTATGGAATAATGAATACTTGTATTGATTTTTTTTTTTAATTTTATAAAAAATATAACTTTAATGTACACAAATTGTGTTAGAATATTTAAGTTGACAAGAGTAATTAATTTTAAATAAATTGTTTATAAGTAAACTAATCACATGAAATTTTCAAATATGTGTTAACAATGAATCTGATATGATGACTCAACCTGACCTAAATCGATCCAAAAATGATCAAATTTGGTTTGGGAGTTTACATATTCGGGTCGGGTTCGCACTGGAGGGTTTTTGGCTTAGAAATTTTTGGGTTGTATTCAGAAGTTTTAGTGGATTTTTTAGAATTAAATTAAATTTTATTTTGATGTTAAGATGTTTTTATGTATATCAATATCAATATTAGTATGATAATAATGGAGTATTAAAATAAAAGTGAAAAGTTATAGGGATGATACCTCCTTTTTCTACTCACTAGGGCTCATTCTCCACAAGTCTTCCTCTGTCACGGGGATGATTGGATCTAAGATAGAAACATAGGTTAGAGTTGGGCCGACTCCTCCTGTGCAACCCCTTTGATGCTGAAGTAGTAATCGTTTGGAAAAGATAAAGAGAGAGAATAGTAAAGGAAGAAGAACGACTCAAAGAAGGAGTTGATAGAACTACACGAAGGCACCTCCAACACAAAAGTAAGTAAACGTGACTTAATTTTCAATAAACTGTTGGTGTAGTTTACACTAACGATCTAACTCAAATTTTGATGAATGACAAGTAAGTTAAGTTAGGTTTTGTTATGATCTAACAACTTGATTAAGTGCGCAGGAGAAGTCTAGATAGGTCAACGGGCTGACCAAATATCTGGCAGGAAATCTAACTAGGTCAACGGTCGGTCGGATAGCTGGTACGAAGTGTAGATAGGTCGACGGGCTGACCTGATATCTGGCAAGAAATCCAGCTAGGTCAACGGGCTGACCGAATAGCTTGTATGAAGTCCAGACAGGTTGACAGGCTGACCGGATATCTGACAAGTTGGTAAGTTAAGGTAAGTCACTGGAGTAGAGTGACCCTGTGAAGACACGTCCTGGTTGAGAGATAGTAGGTATCTGTCCAGTTTAGGTCCATTTAGGATCCCTAAACTAAGACCTTGATTAGTTCCTAGTCTTGGGAGGACAGGAACTAATTACCACCCTTTACTATTAATTATCATTGTCCTAATATTTGTTTTCCAGGGTATTTGGACTAATATTGTTTTACAGGACAAAAGGAGCATATTTACCTTTGGATGAACAGTGTCCGAAGGCACCTTCAGGTAGTGAAGGTGCCTTCCACATGGTGAAATTTTAACCTCACCGCGGATAAGTGCCGGGTTGTTCGGGATCAAGTTTAACCCATTGGAGGCACTTTAAACGGCTATGGAAGGCGCCTTCCATGCCTTATATAAGGCAGTCTCGAGAAGACATTCAAATAACACTGATATACGAACTACCGCATATCCTTTTGAGCTTTCGACTGCCCTAGGCTTCTGCTATGACTCTGCTACGAAGCTGCTACGCCTAACAATTGCTCCAAGAACTTTTGATCATGGCCGATAGATCGACATTGACACACGAGTGCTCCTACCTCTATTTCTAAAAGTGTCGGTAACATTTCATTTGTGTACTTGATTACTGCAAAAGGACAAGTGTAGTGTGTTGCATTTGTTTAAACTTTCTTTGCACTCGATTTCCTCTTCCGGAGGTACCTAAAGAGGCCTTTAGTGGATTATCCATCGATAGGTCTGAGGGACCTGAGTTTTGGAGTAGGAGTCACCGAAGGTTCCAAACCAAGTAAATCACTTGTGTCTTTCTCGTGTCTTCTTAATTTCAATTTCATTCGTACTTTACGCTGTGCATACTTGTGATTTAAAACCAACAAAACGAGTTTTTGAAAACCACGTGATTCACCCCTTTCTCACGTGCAATCGATCCAACAAGTGGTATCAGAGCAGGTTCTGCTCTGAATTGGTACAATCACCAATCAGCCGGGGGAATCATTTTTTTTTGTTTTTCACATTCTATTTGAATTGGTAAAACTTTACCTGTTCAGATAATTTTTCGTTCGATTTTAACTTGAAGTTGGTGCAACACCTCTCAAGTTCTTTTATATTTCTTTATCTAAAATTCTGCTAATCCAAGACCAAGTCTTGACACCTCTTTTAGTTTTCTATCTACAGTTGTGAAATGACCCAAAATGAAGGATACTTCACCATCCGTCCTCCCCTCTTCAACGGTGGCGACTTCCCGTATTGGAAGAAGTGGATGGAGGTGTACCTGAAAATGGACTTCGACTAGTGGTTCAGCGTCACCAAAGGGTTCAAAGCACCAATGGAAAGCTCCGGAATTCCAATGGACCCAGAAAATTGGAATCCAAAAATGAAAAAAGAAGCATAAATTGACTTCAAGGCCTTGAACACAATCCAGTGTGAGCCAACAAAAGAAGAACTGAACTGCGCCGGCCCTCACGAAAAGACCAAAGAGATATGGGACAAACTCATAGAACTACATGTGGAGACTAACAACGCAAAGGTAATGAAAAGAGAGTTATATCTAAATAAATTGTTTAATATAAAATGCAGGAAGGTGAGACTGTTGGGACTTTCGAGCCGCAAAAACCGCTTTTTGCATTACTGAAACCTCAAAGTCTTGCCACGGATCCGTGCGAAGATAAATAAAATTCATGTACATGTTTGTTTATCCTAGATCTACATGATAAGAGTGTTACCCTTGTCGTGATGCCCTTCGCTTATCCAGCTCGTCCAAACGGTTGCCGGATCTCGTTGTGTCAAGTGTACACTCCTCTACACGTATCCACACGGACAAAAGGTGGAGAAAACCACTTAGAGTGTGCTAGCACCCTTGAATGGTTTTGGCAATGGAGGAGAGGGAGAGAACAAGAGAAGAGAAGAGGAAGAAGAAGAAGTTACAACAAGCACAAATGCTTGCACTAATGTGGCCGGCCACATAAAGGAGGGTTTTAAACCTCCATGTAATACCAAGAGTCATGGCTCTTGGTCTTCCTCATGAGGTGGCATACTATGATGTAGCCTTGATGATGTGGAACACCATCATTGGCTGGCCCCATGCCAAGTCACAATGAGGTGGTATTTGGTCAAGTCAAACTTGACTCTTCATCTTCCCTCTCAAGTCAAGTCAAACTTGACCTTTTTATCTCCCATGGTTGATCAAATCTAACCATTGATTCAAGTCAATTTAATTTAATAAATCTCTATTCATTGGTTTAAATTGACTCAATAAATCATAATCTAAATTAGACTCATACTACACATGAATCAAATTGAGTCCAACTCAATTAGTCTAATTTGGATTACTCTTAATCCAATTTGGTTCATCACATGAACCTAATCCTCTTGGTCCATCATATGGACCTAATCTTCATCTAATTGCCCTTTGTGTGTGACCCTATAGGTTCTTGTAATGTTGGCAATGCTCCTAAACTCATTTAGAAACATAAGTAATGAGCGGTATCTAGCAACACATCATTACTACCCAAGTTACAAGAATGTTGAGATTCAACATCACCTTTGTGACTACTAATTGTGACTCTCACAATATATGATAATGTCCTTCTATCCTTGACATCTAAATTGATCAACTGAGGCATAGACCGTGTCATCCTCTAATCAATATATGTCTTGAACTCCAAGTAGACTCACTCTAATCAAATGAGCTTAATATCTCATATTGACTCATTTGGGCATGACCATGCACTAAGTAGTCTCACTCTATCAAAAATCATGATGTCACTCCCATCATATAGGAGGGGTAGATCCCATCTATATCACTCACATCCCTCCACATAATTTGTTACATACCCAGTAGTCGCCTTTATAGTCCACCCATTTACGGGTGACGTTTGATGAAGCCAAAGTATGCAACTCCTTTTGTACGGAACCATGGTGACTTCAGGTCCAAGTACTAATAGTCATACTAATAGTTACATGAGAAAGTATATGACACACATCCTCGAGCAAGTTTCCATTTCGAAACGTGGTTTTGACATCCATCAACCATATCTCATAATCGTGGTTGTTGGGTTTTTCGGGTCGCGAAAACCACGTTTTCACGTCGCGGAAACCCCGAATCACCCATGCCACTGGATCTCATGCGAAGGATAGATTTTAAAAATTTACATGTACGAGTTTCTACTTAGATCTACTTCTAGATATACATGAAGAAAAAGGTTATACCTTTGAAGCGCGCCCTTCGCGAATCCCGCTCGTCTAAGGTGCCGGATCTCTAGACCGTCAAGCGTACGGTCCTCTAGAAGTATCCACACGAACAATCCTTGATGGAGAAGACCAAACAAAGGTGTGCTAGCACCTTTTCTTGTTCGGCCAAGAGAGGAGGAGAGGGAGAAGAAAGAGCTCCAAGAGGAAGAAGATGTGAATGCACTTGAATGAGAAAAATGAATTCTCTTCCCATTCAAAAGTGGCCGGCCACTTCCCAAGTGTAACCCCCAAATTTTACATTAAGTGCAATTAATGTGAAGCCATTAAAGAGAATGGCTTTGTAACTTCCATGAGGTGGCACCCCATGATGATGTGGAGTAACATCATTAGTCCACATCAATGCCAACTCACCAATGAGGTGGCATAAAGTCAAGTCAAACTTGACTTTTATCTTCCTCTCAAGTCAAGTCAAACTTGACCAAATCTCTTCCATGGTTGATCTAATCTAACCATTTGATTCAAGCCAACTTAATATAATGAATCTAATTCATTAAATTAAGTTGATCTAATGAGTCATAATCTAAATTAGACTCATTGAATACATGAATCAACTTGAGTCCAACTCAAGTTAGCCCAATTAGGATTACTCTTAATCCAATTTGATTCATCAAATGAATCTAATCCTCCTGGTTCATCATATGAACCTAATCTCCATCTAATTGTCCTTAGTGTGTGACCCTATAGGTTCTTGTAACGTTGGCAATAACCCTAAACCCATTTAGGAGCTTAAGTAATGAGCGGTATCTAGCAACACATCATTACTACCCAAGTTACAAGAATGTTGAGATCCAACATCACCTTGTGACTATTAATTGTGACTCCTCACAATATATGACAAATGTCCTTCTATCCTAGACATCTAGATTGATCAATATGAGGCATAGACCATGTCATCCTCTAATCAATCTAAATCTTGAACTCTAAGTAGACTCACTAAATCAAATGAGCTCAATATCTCATATTGACTCATTTGGGCATGGCCATGCACTTCGTGGTCTCACTCTATCAAGAATATCGATGTCTCTCCCATCATATAGGAGGGATAGATCCCATCTACATCACTCACATCCCTCCGCATAATTTGTTACATACCCAGTAATCGCCTTTATAGTCCACCCAGTTACGGGTGACGTTTGATGAAACCAAAGTACATAAATGCTTATGTAGGGAACCATGGTGACTTCAGGTCTAAGGACTAGTAGTCATACTAATAGCCACATGAGAAAGTATATGACATTCATATAACGATCCATGATACTTTCTCATGGCGGGTCATTCAGTATACATTCTCCAATGCATACCCATGTGTCAACTTGATATCTCTATATCCATGACTTGTGAGATCATGTCATCGAGTTGACCTACATGCTAGTCTTATTGCATTAACATTGTCCCTGAATGTTAATACTCGACTAGGAATGATTAAGAGTAGTGTTCCCTATATCATCTCACTATCGGTTCAACTAACCGATTGATATAGGTGAGAACCGTCTACTCAAGGACGTTATTATACTTAGTTTATTTGGCACCAATACAAGTAAGTATAATAACCAAAACCAAATGCCTTTATTTATATATAGAATATGATACAACAAGTCCAAAATACAATCATCAAATGATTGGCTCTAGGGCTCTAGCTAACAATCTCCCACTAGCACTAGTGCCAATCAGTGTAGGCTCTAAGCCCAAATAACCTAGTGTGACCATCATGCTTCCTCTGTGCCAAAGCCTTGGTCAAGGGATCTGCGATGTTAGCCTTTGTACGTACTCTGCAAATCTTCACATCTCCTCTCTCGATGATCTCTCGAATGAGATAGAAGCGCCGTAGTATGTGTTTGGTCCGCTGGTGTGAGCGAGGTTCCTTCGCTTGTGCTATAGCTCCATTGTTGTCACAATAGAGCTCAATAAGGTCAGGAATGCTAGGAACCACCCCAAGTTTAGTGATGAACTTGCGAATCCAAACTGTCTCCTTTGCTGTCTCTGATGCAGCAATATACTCGGCCTCTGTCGTAGAATCAGCTAATGTGTCCTGCTTCGAACTCTTCCAGCTCACAGCACCACCATTAATGCAAAACATGAACCCTGACTGCGATCTCGGGCAGCTCGGGCAGTGGCTTGTCAATCTCGTTCATATTGTAGTTTAGAACGAATTGACTGTAGCTATCCGGCAAGGATTGCAAGATCAGGTCAGTAGCCAGCTCTTGGCCAAGAGGGAACCCCAACCTTTGTAGGTTCTCTATGTACCCAATCATTTTGAGTACATATGGGCCCACTGGAGCCCCGTCTGACATCTTGCACTGAAACAGTGCCCTTGAGATCTCAAATCTCTCATGCCTCGCTTGTCCTTGATACAGTTGACGAAGATGTTCAACCATATCGTAAGCGCCCATTAACTCGTGTTGCTTCTGAAGCTCAGAGTTCATGGTCACGAGAATTAGACAAGACACATCTAATGCGTCATCTTGATGCTTCTTGAAAGCATCTCGATCAGCTCCAGGGGCAGTGGCAAGAGGAGCCTCCGGAATGGGCTGCTCCAGAACGTATAGTTTACGTTCTTGGGTGAGAACTATTCTCAGGTTCCTGTACCAGTCCAGGAAGTTTGCTCCGTTGAGCTTGTCCTTCTCGAGGACAGATCGCAGAGAGAAGGTGTTCGTGTTTGACATCATGGTAATCTACAACAGAAATAAAAGCAGAAATAAATATCATATTCTTAATCATTTAATTAGGCCTTTAACTAAATGATGCTCCCACTAAATTCTATAATTCATGTGGAACAAGATCCACATCATACTAACCCTTGAGTTAGCTTTGGCTAATACGCCCAAGACTTAGTATAATTTGTAGGTAATGATTACCAATTACATCTCTATGCAACTCTTGTTTATAGGATCAAAATCCGCATTTATATTAAAACTCGAGTTAGCTTTGGCTAATACGCCCAAGAGTTAATATAAACGTGATTTTGACCTATCTACCAACCATTGGATAATGCCTATAGTTAAACTCGATCCAATTGAGTTAACTAGTTACTCAATCTAATTGAGTTGTACTCACCCATGCGTTGATAGGCGGGACCAAAATTGTCCCTCCGTACCCTACCAAGATAGTATATGTTGCTCTTCTTTGGTAGATTCAACAACAACATGCGATCGAGGTAGTGGTAGGTATCACGACATGGTAGGCATTACGAGTTGACGTGATTTAGATCTAATCTAAATGATGATGCGTATCAAATACTTGATTTAGATCTAATCTAATCGTGGGGTGCATCATGTGCACGATTTAGATCTAATCTAATCGCTAGGCACTAATTAACTACTTAATTAAACATGCATCACATACATATAAGCAATTAATTAAATTATTTTGTGATTGTGTCATTGCCCTACTACGATCTTCTCAAGCCAATGAGAAGATCGGATGGGACCCCTAAGGTCAACAGCTTCTCAAGCTTCTTCCTTTGACCACTTTGTGTTGCTCGCGCCCTCCTCGTAACTCCGTCTCGTGTGGACCTTCCACCGCTTCAAAATTACATTACAATTTTGAAACTCGAGTTACATTCGAGTCTAAATCTAATTTACAACCAGAATATAAGAGAAAGGCACGACGCGCAGGTCGTGAAAATAAAATAAATAAAAAGAATAAATACAGCACGCACATCACATAACGGCACGCAGGCCGTGTTATGAATTACAACACATTTCCAAATCCAATTTGGATTGTTTGGTCCATGACTATCACAAAATTAATATATAATTCAAAATTATATATTTCTATAATTTTCTGTAATTTTTTTATAATTTCACAATTTTTGCGGGTACAATTTCCTGGCGGTTCCGTTTAGCGGTTTTCGGACGCAATCGCGGAACGAATCCCCTTGCAGGGCCGAGGGGAGCGCCCCTACCCACGATCTAACCATCGTGAGGGTTCCTTTGCGATCTAACAGTGCCTTAGCCCGCTGTCCCAAAAAGATTTGGGGCGAAACCAAGCCATTTTGGAAAAATCTTCCCGGTAGCGGAAGCCTACAAGTGCCGAAACACTTGTCCTTCGCTTCTACGAGAAAATTACCCATAAAAACTATAAAAAACCTAAATTTACAGAAAATCACAGAAGCTATTTTTTTTTCATAAAATAAAAAACAAACTCGTACACGCCTCCGCACGTGGCTCTGATACCACTGTTGGGTTTTTCGGGCCGCGAAAATCGTGTTTTCGCGTCACGGAAACC